>NW_019737437.1:0-65523 GCF_002891405.2 Cryptotermes secundus
GGGTTTTCTGATCCCCAGATTCTCACATTGTGTGTGTTCAGTTTCTCTGAAACATGAAACAAACATTCGTTCAACCATGTTAACTGCATCATGTTTCAGGGAAACTGAACACACACAATGTGAGAATCTGGGGATCAGAAAACCCTCATGTGACTAGGGAACTTCAGCGAGATAGTCCAAAGGTGAATGTGCAGTGTGGGATCATGTGCAGTCGAATCATTGGTCCATTTTTCTTCAACGAGCCTTCAGTTACTGCAAATGTTTACCTTGATCTTTTAACTGAATACATGGCACCACAACTACATGACCTTCAACCAACCATGATTTTCCAGCATTTTCCACCACCACATTGGGGATTGCATTTTTGTGGGTTCCTAAATGAAACATTTCCAGACCGGTGGATTGGAAGGGGTGGCCCAATTCCCTGGCCACCTCATTCGTCAGATATCACTCCCCTTGACTTCTTTCTATGGGGTTATGTTAAAGATATCGTGTATTGAACAAAGGCATGGGACATCACTAATCTAAAGCAGAGGATCACTGATGCCATTGCCACCACTGATGAGGGTATGCTACAGCAAACATGGCAAGAAATCGAGTGCCGTCTTGATGTGCATTGTGCAACTAATGGTGCCCATATAGAGGTGTATTAAATGAGGCAAAAAAACTTAAATATATACGTCTCATGTTGTAATAATTTCCACTTATCTCTCTATTCATTTTCCTTTGTAATAAATTTTTAAAATTGTAAAGAGACTTTATGGACACCCTGTATATTGAAGATGATTCATTGTGCTCATAATGATACCGTAGGATTTCGTTTTAATCTAAAGCATACTATGCCATGATGAACATGTTTTTAATGTTTGTTTTGCAGTACATCTGTTCCAAAGAGAAAATCTGGTTTGCTCTTCATATTGGCCTATCATATTTGTAAGCATTTGAGCAGCATCTTGCAAATGTTCTGCGTGTATAACCCCTGAAACCTGGCATTTGTCCATCTTGTGTGATGTTGCAGAATCAGTATCATTTTATAACCAAAGATAATTTTCATCTATCATAGAAAAACTCCACAAGTTTACATCTTTGTTATGGGAAACTTACTTCCCTGTTGCTATAGCTTGTTAATCAACAAATTGCAGACAGGACAAGATATCTGACATGACATGAAATTGCAAATTGTTATTGTAAATTCACATTCTACAAACAAAAACTCATTAAGTGGCTATTTACATTCTTTCTGTACACCTTGCTCAAGACTGCTGTGAGCATTCATACTTTGTCGGTTGCCTGGCAGAGCTATAGTCTATCTGGTCCCCTTAAATCTGTCAATAGGCCACTCAGAACAGGATTCCTTGCTTCATCGTGTCACATGAAGAAGGAAAACAACTAGTTTCCAAAACTTTGTGGAATGATGGACATTGTGCAAAACATCACTTAAAATGATTATGCACCATTGTCAGAAACTGTCAGGCATAGTTTAAAGCGATGAATTGTTTGCCTGACTGAGAGAAATATTAATTTCACAAAATTGTTGAGTTTTGATCCCACACTTGACTTCATAAAAAAATATAATGGGTTATCATAGTTAAGATGTTTTTTGATGTTAGAAATAAAAGAAAAAATTATTATATTTATGTCCAAACAATGAGGAGCAAAGTATTATAAACCACATGATGCAGGGTTATTTAAGGCCCCAAGAATTAAAGATAGGCCTCTGAAGATAGTTATGATTTGTTGCATCATAACAAGAGTACCTTTTTGGACATGTTGAAATGTTCTTTAAAGGTTAGTGGCATACATTAGTAGCACTGTGCACCCAGAATCAAAGATGAATCCTTATGAATATTAACTGACATGCTGCTTCATTTGTGTTTGAAGTGTGTATTTGTATATTCCAAGCAGGACACAGTAACAGAATTGAATGCTTACTTGGCAGCATTGGAACTCAAAAAAGGAATTATTGTACGTTTCTTTCCAGTAAAAGTTGCCATTGCTTGCACTATGACATCCCCGCCTGCTTACAATGTGGTAAGTTTGTTTTACATGTGATTTATATAACAAATAAAAGATTAGAATAAAATAGCGAAGGTGGAAATTTCTTCATTGCCAACCAGGCATTAAAAAGTGGTTATGAAAACTTGAGTAAATTTATAGCACAAATATTTTAGTTGTCTAAGGTCTTTCATTCTGGTCCGTCACACTAACCAATTAACAATCAAGTTCCTTCCGTCAAATGTGACACTTTTAGTCACATTTGACGGAAGGAACTTGATTGTTAATTTTAGTTGTCCTTGTAGCCAACCCCCTGGGTTTTTTCCATTCTTTCCACATTTGGAACCAGGTGAAGGGTTTGACTATCTCTGTGCGCTTATCATTGCTATTCTTTAAGGATTTCTTATAAAAAATGTAAGCCTGAACTTGTACAGGACCATATTACACAAGCATTATTGTTACCTTCCATAATTTCTAATTTATTATATTCACCTGATCAAGATATATTTTGAGCAAGTTTTGTGGATTTTGACTTACAATTATAAAAGCCTACATTTGTATTTTGTAGTTCTTAAAATTAAACATATACAGGGTGTCCCAGGAGGAATGTGCCAAACTTCGGGAGGGTGTTCCTTATGTTAAAGTATGCCGATATAACCCAAAACACCTATGTCCAAAGTTGAACGGTTACGGAGATAATGGCCAGAGAAGTGTCAAACTTTGACCGGGGTTACACACTTGTTGATTACAAAATACATATTAAAACTGGCAGGAATATGTGGATTCTGTAATGTTAATAATGTACGTAACATCAAACTAACTTGTGAGTGACGGAAAGCCATAAAAGTGAAGTACAAAATACTCGCTCGCCATNGTAACCGTTCAACTTTGGACATAGGTGTTTTGGGTTATATCGGCATACTTTAACATAAGGAACACCCTCCCGAAGTTTGGCACATTCCTCCTGGGACATTCTGTATATGACTACCATTCTTGTAAAATCCATTGAGTCTGATATTTAATAATTACATGGACAGCATGAAGTGCCTATCATTAGTGTATGATACATTCAGATTAGGTGTTAACCAAAATTAATTTTGTAGTCTTATGTGGATTTTCACTGTTAAGTGTGGAGGTTTGTGTGTGTGTATGCTTCTGAATGTCTATGAAATTTAGAAATGAAATTAACTTTTTTTTTATCCAATTATGAAGTGATAATATGAAACACATCTTAGCTACAACTTATCTAAATTTGGAAGCTATAATTATGCAGAATGAAACTGAAGTAAAGTTACTTAAAAAATGAAATTTGTATTTAAAAGAAGTAGGATTTGTGCAAAAGATGTTTCCATATTTTTCAGATATGTATGTAATTATTTCTTTGTTGCTTATGCAACTGTCAGTAGTGTTCTCTGATCTAAATGAAGTGTTTCTCCCTATTTAAGTACATTATAAACATTTTCTAGGGTGTTCCTTACGTTGCAAACATAGATGGAGGCTTGTATCCTGGTAAAATGGTCCGAATCCAGGGAACGGTCCTACCATCTGCAAATAGGTATTTATTGCTTTGTTTTACATTTTTCTACATCATACTTTCCTGCTTATTTATTTTGAGTGGTAAAAAAAAGTAAAGGTATCCCTGTAACAGGTTGTGGAGGCCCATAGGGTTGTGAGATGTTGAGGTTCCCACATTCTCTAGAGATTCAGCCCATAGATGGTAGTGAGGTTGTCAGCCTTAGGCACTGGCTGCCCTTTACCCCCCAGGAAGATTCCTGGTACTCATTTCTGTTAGAGGCTGAGTCGACCCCATGGCCACAGTGTGGCTGGAAGGATTAGGTAAACTGGGGGGGGGGAAGATAAAACACACACACACACCTCATCAGGATTTGATCCTGTGACCTTCGGGCTTGTAGCATAGTGCCTCAACCAACTACGCCACCGCAGCAATGTTATATGTAGTTATGAAATGTCAAAATCAGTGCTGGTAGAAATAGCAAAAATGAAGAAGCCAGATCACATATTCAGAGCTGACTGACTGCTTTATGATCACAGGCATATGGTTATATATGGTAAACGGTAGAAGGTTAAGCTAGCCCTATAACCGGCTGTGGAGGCTCATGGGTTGTGAGATGTCGAGGCTCCCACGTTTTCTAGACAGTCAGCTCACAGATGGCAATGAGCTAAGGTAAAGATATCCCTGTAACAGGCCCTTGAGGGCCATAGGGTTATGAGATGTCAAGGCTCCCACATTTCCTAGACACGCGGCTCACAGATGGTAGTGAGGTTGTCAGCCTTATGCACCAGCTGCCCTTTACCCCCAGGAAGATTCCTGATACTCGTTTGAGTTAGAGGCTGAAGAAGCAATATGAGCATTTCATGAACCTTGTTTAAGAGGGAAATTAACTTGTTAAAAGTTTAGATAAAACAAAGGCCAGAATTTGATCTTGCACTGATGGTTGAAATGGTCTCAGCTCATAATTGTGCCTTTTTTGCTGAGGGAGACAATATTTTGCCTCCTGACGAGTTTCACTTATATTTGAGCCTTATTGTAACAGAATTTGTTATACTTTCCCTGTAGTGGTAATTTATTTTAATTTATGGCAGCTATTTTTATTCAGCATTTGTATGTTGTAGGTTTGCCATTAATCTCCAGTGCGGACCACGTACATCACCTCGAGATGATATTGCATTGCATGTTTCCCCTCGTTTCAATGAAAGTTATATTACAAGGAACTCATTACAGAACATGGCTTGGGGTGTTGAGGAAAATCATGGTCACATGCCTTTATCACGAGGACAGGGATTTGAAATAATTATACTTTGTGACCCAACTCACTATAAGGTATGTATTAAGAAAAGTGAGTGTTAATTTATACAATGATTATTTTGTTCAGTTGGATGTTGTCTTTTCTCATTTACAGCTCCGATTGTGTAGTAAAATTACGAATTGTGTCTGTCGTTTATGTGTCACAAGCCAATTGCTGGAAAATGCCTTTAAGTTATGTCACACCCTTGCATTACAGACAGGATGTGTTGTTGCAGATGTGTCCATATCAAGAGATGTGGCAACATGAACCATGTTTTTCCATTGATTCACATGTTTTAACAGGAGATCTGTGCCTATGGAAATTCTGTCAGCTCTTATAATAAAAAACACTTTTTAACCATCAGAAATAAAAGTAGGTAAATCAAAATAAAATGTTTTAAATGAGGGTAATGTACCACATGGTCTGAAATTAAATGGTAGTGGCAAAAACAGGTACTTCTATTGGATTTAAGGTTCCCACAGCAGTGCTTATGTAGAGTACTCTCATTGGTTGTACTGCCATGTAGTTTGTAAAAGTCGACAAATGTTTCAGAAGAATGTAACGCCTCCATCTTCAGGGTTGAAGAGTAAGCCACTCTGTTTGCTTGCTGCCACCTTGCTGATTTACTCTTCAGCCATGAAGATGGAAATATGTTACTTCAGAATATGGGTGGAGTTCTACCAAGCTACATGGCATTACAGCCCAGAAGATTATGCCCTTCAACAGGTACTTCTGCTTGCAAAAGATATTATGATTCAGTTTGGAAGTGTTGGAAGAGGGTTGATGTGCACAAATGGGACCATAAGCATGCAAAACAAAGAAAAAAACAAAAAGCAACAACACATACTTGTTTTTAAGGATATTTAAGTAAACAGAGACATTTCATACTCTTACTTGAGGTAGATGTTTCTCTGTTCCCTTTCAGATTGCAGTGAACGGGCAACATTACACTGAATTTGGTCACCGAATTCCTTACCAGAAAGTGAGTCACCTTGCCATAGATGGCGAGGTAACAATTTCCCTTATTCAATATGAAGGTGGAAGTAGTGTTCCTGGTACAGGAGTGGGTTTTGTTCCACCTCCCATGGCCCCTGTTCCACCCCTCCCTGTACCAGGATCTCAGCCATATCCCACAAATCCTACGATATATCCAACAGTTCCAGGTGCAGTGCCTTATGGTGCACCACCAGATCCAGTTCCTGGTGGTTATGCTTACCAGCCACCATATGGACAGGGTTATGCTCCTGGGAATTATCCTGTAAGTCACAAATCCATGTTCTCTTTGAATTTTGTCATTTAGTCTTATGTTTATTTACGTGTGTTTGAACTCATGAGTTGGCTGTTGAAGGAGTAAGAGAAAACTGATACAATTATGGTAGTGTAAAATTCTGAATTTATAGATCTGCATGTATATATACATGTGTAATTAATTCAGATGTAATTGAAATTTCTGCTGTAACCATTACTTTATTACAATATAAACTTTGTTTCTTTTGAAATAATTTGACAAAAGAGAGCCAGAATTGTTATGCAATGCATACTTTTCCTAAATTGTTGACCATGGAATTAATGTGAGTAGAGAAACAAAAATTACATCTATAAATGGATAATTCTCTGTAGAATATGTAAGCATTATCTTTGAAAGGACCCTTTGTGTGATCCTGGCTGCTATTAGAAGAAAATTTCAAAACTTTATATAATAAAATGTGTATTAACTTTCCAGTTTAAAAAAGATACCACAAATAAAAGAAATGCTATCATCCCTGTGTTGCATTCCCATTGTTGTTTCTCTTAAAGCATGTTTGATTAAAAAACACACATAACTGGAAATGGGGCTTAACACGTTGCTGTCTGCTTAGTTCCAAGTGCTTAATTTTTAAGATGCTATTTCAAGTGACTTAATGATGCCATAACTATCATTCCCAACAGTGATACATGTAATGAATTCACAGTTTTACATTGTAATAATTCCCTTAAAGTGTGTGTTGGTTGCATTTTCAGTGCTTTCACCATTTAAAATACGAACCATAAATATCTAAATTCAGAGTACAGTTCGTTATAACCCCAAATCCTAGGTTTGGGAATATAATGAAGTTAAGACTTGGAGTGAATACAGTGTTTCTGTGTGTAAAATATGACTTAGCATAATTTGCATGAATTACTTTCTCTTCTGGAACTAGGGGTAAGCTCTAACTTGCTTAGATGTCAGTGTTTGCTTCACACATTGTTGTTTCAGTGACATTTCTTGTGCACTTCCTTGCTTATTGGCCATAGGATATCTCTTGTGTGGATTTCATTATTTTCAGCCTCCACCACCAGGATATGCCCAAACCTCATCTTCAGATAAGGGCATTCAGGGGTTGTTAAACAAAGCAGGTGCACTGATAACAGGTGGTGTGAGTATTTTTCGGTTCTGTTTATAGCTGCTGTGCTCTGTATGGAATTGCTTGTAGAAAAAATTACATATAATTGAGATTAAATAAAACGATGTTGAAAGATAAGTTATCCCTGTGCTTAATTAATTAAGCACCGTGCCAGGAAGAAGTATGAGAGAATGGAGGTATTGCTCCACCATTCTTGACCTCGGCACTAGATGGAGGTGAGTGGTCAGCTTCATGACACAGCCACTTTACACCAGGGGAAAGCGCCTCTGGTTCTCTTTGGATAAGAGGCTAGATCAGCCCCAGAGCCAGTCTAGACACTGTGGAGAAGGGAAAATTCTCAAGCCCATAGTCTGTCCCTAATCAACTGAGCTATCCCTGCTCCAAATAAAATATTTTTATTTAGCTTCCATAACATGAAGTATTGTAGAAATTAGAAATATTGTATCTTTGTTATTCCCCATTACAGGTGAAGCCTTGATTTTACACTTTTGAAGGGACTGCCTAAAACAAACATAACTCAAGTAAAGTGTAAAATAAGGGAAAGGAGGGTGATGCAGTATAAAGAAAAATGTCTGTTGCTTCATAACATAACTTTGGCAAGCCATTTGTGATGTGCATGTAACAGTGTACATAAAAATACACTAACCTACATATCATGTTCTTTCTTTAACTAGTCAAATGAGGCATTTGTCCCCCCCCCCGTCTCATATGAGGTGCAAAAACTATCATGTGGAAAGGTATAAAAGAACTGTGGTTTTAGTCTGGAAGTAAACTATACTGACCGAGCGACTGTCAGTTGTCGGCAAAGTTAGTGCCAATTTTAGCAGATAGAGGGTTTCGCGTGGTCAGCGCAATGAATCCCCATGGCTCTTAATGTCGGTTTTCTAGACCAGAGCCGCTATTTCCTTCAAATAGCTCCTCAATTATCCTCACGAGGCTGAGTGGACCCCATTCCAGACCCACCACTTCTCAGAAAATCTGGTATTGCCGAGAATCGAACCTGGACCTCTGGATCTATGGCCAGGAACTCTTGACATCTAGACCACAGAGGCAGTCTCATATGAATACGAGTAGGTGTGCCTATTTATTATGGTAGGACCTTGGGTGTGAGTGGGATGGCAACACTCCGTCTTTGAATTTTCTAAATCAGAACATTGTAAACATAAAATATAGTAAATTTTTATTCCCATGACTTGAAAAAGGAAGTACAAATTTTGGAAAAAACACGAGTTTGGACAAACATAAAATTGGTTAAAATTTAACACTGGTCTAATATGTATTTGGGCAGAACAAAATGAAAAAATTGTGTAAAATCATGAAAAACATTGAAAACTGTGAGTGCAAAATCAGAGTTTCATTGTAGTAGACTTTTTTTCCCTAATATAAATTCTTATCGGTTATATATATACATGAGGGTTGGAACTTTAATAGTGGCAACACTGCTGTAGAGATGCCATGCAACGGAACAAATAATGTCACTTATACCACACGTTAGTTACATACCTACCTTACCTCAGAGCAAATGAACTCTCCCTTCCCACATCACGCGCATGCGCAGTGATGAGAAGAACAGAGCCT
This sequence comes from Cryptotermes secundus, assembly GCF_002891405.2. Taxonomy (NCBI): domain Eukaryota; kingdom Metazoa; phylum Arthropoda; class Insecta; order Blattodea; family Kalotermitidae; genus Cryptotermes; species Cryptotermes secundus. The sequence continues at coordinate 8,765 of NW_019737437.1, forward strand.
CGTGTTAGCTGGTGGTCTAATGTAGTGTTATCACGATGTTTTCGAAACAGGAACAACAGAGTTGGATAAAGATTGAATGTGCCAGAGGCCATACAGCATGACAGTGTCATCAAGGTCTTCAAGAGGCTTGCGGGGAATCTGCATTGCCTTACAGAACAGTGGCAAGGTGGGTAAAAGCCTTCAACGAGGGACACCAAAATGTGGCAGACATGTGTCGGCCAGGTCATCCTGGTGTCAGTGAAGAAGAAGTATATGCTCTTTCCGCATTACGGGAGAGTGATCGACGCCATAGGATTTTGTGAGCTGGCCCAAGAGACAGGATTAGCGCATATGACTGTGCTTCACATTCTGAAGGAATGCCTGGGCATGAGAAAAATTGCATCACGATGGTTTCTGCATTATTTACAGAAATGGCTAAGATACGACACTGCTAGTAACCACTTGGAGTGCTATGAGCACGAAGGAGAGGCTTTCTTACACTGTATCATTATGCTGGATGAGACATGGGCCAAATCGTACGAGCCACAAATTAAACGCCAATCAAACGAATGGCTTCGTTATGGGTCACTATGAAAATCAAAAGTTCGTCAGAACCCCAGCAGTGTGAAAGTTACGGTGTTTCTCGTGTACGACTGTGATGGTGTTATCCTCGCGCATACCATTCCCCGACAGCAGGCCACCAGTGCGCAGTATTACTATTCATTTTTGGAACACAACCTGTGACCAGCTTTGAGAAAGAAGCGGCAACACTTTCTGCAGAACCCACCCATCATTTTGCAGGACAGTGGTTGGCTGCATGCAGCGCAAGCTGTGGGTGATTTGTTTGATTGATGGGGCTGGGAAGTGCTGTACCATCCACCATACTCCCCGAACTTAAGCCCTTGTGACTTTGACTTGATTCCTAAGATGAAGGAACCACTTCATGGCATTCGCTTCAGAAATGTTCCTCGTCTAGCTTACTGCATAGATTCCAAAAGAAGGGTGGATGACATTTTCCTGTAAGCGGTACTTGTAATTGAAAAGACTCTTGCGTAGTTGTGGGTTTGCTGTGTTTGCAAAGAAGGTAGAGTATTCATGTAAACACCTTGTCGCTATTAGACTAAGGAAATTATGTCATTTTGTGATGGGGCTACAGTCTGGTCTGTATTTTACCATACTTTTTCTCTCTTTCATATTTCAAAATTGACAAATGACATAGCTGCCAAGGTTGTTGCAAGTTCATATGGCACCCCAGGCAATGAGAAATTCAGACATCTTGCAGGTTATATACGATGTTGCTCAGCATACTTCCATTTTCATTTTCCAAATTATGCTATATCAAAATTGCTGCTACATTAAATGAGGGATATCTCAATTGCTTATGTGATAGAACTTGAATATTTCTACAGTCGTTTTACGGTAGCATTTTCTTGCAAATATATATGTGTGTGTGTCACGCTTTAATATCTGTGTTTTGTGCCTATTAAATATTCCACATGGCTTGGAAGTGACGCATTTTTTGTTCCCTTCTTTTCCTGTGGAAGTATTTTACGCTTTGTAGACAGTCCTGAGGTTCATAATTTGCAAGAGTCTGTTATCTGGCCCTTCTGAATGTTTCTAGGATTAATTTGATGTCATTCTATCCTGATGCTCATCAGACCCATTAATTTATATGTTGCCTAAATACTAAATGTAATATATTAAGAATGGCAGGGAAAATTAAAAAATGTAACTCTTCTATTGTTTACACTGTAAATTTCCAGTTGTGAGATCTGAAGTTCTAATAGCCATGACTATGAAGATTACTGTCTTGGGATGTGACACCATGTAATTTGATAGATCATTGCTAATATTTTAGAGGAATCTGCTACCTCCATCTTCAGGGTAGAATAAGGAGGCATCAGTGTAAAAATGTCAGTAAATATCTACCAGACTACTTGGTGTCACATTTCATAAGATTATGATCATAAAGTTTCCACTTGGTTACTTTTAATATCAGTGAAGTAGTTTTGTGATAATCATTTAGCATTACCATTGAAGGTTTGGGGGTGTACAGTGTTCAGTGCCCGGATAGAGACTTACCATGTCTTTTCAGAGGCTAGCTCTGACTCTCATTTTCGTGTAAAAGGAAAAGAGCCAAGTTACTTAGGTAAATCTCGTTTCTAGTTGTATTAAGTTCTTAAACTGTTTGGTGTTATATTGTGTCACTGTCCCTTCTATCTCTTCATTTTTATGAACTTTTTTTATTTTTGATTTTAAAGAAATCTCAGCATGGTCATGGTGGAATGGGCACTATGGGGACAGCGCTGGGCGCAGGTGTGGTGGGTGCAGCGCTGACAGGACACCTGAGCCCAGTAAGTTCCTGCATATATTATTAGTGGTTCTTTCAACACTCCAGAAAAGTACAGATTAACGTGATCTTCTGGGTCATGAAGCCATGTTGTAGGTCGGTACCAGTGCTTAGGAGGAATCTGCTGTCTTCATCTTCAGGATAGAAGGGCCCACGTTATACCAGTTCCTCAATGACAAGTTGGATGGCTAGGTGACATGACTGATTCCTATTGCTGTAAGAATACTATGCATAGTGCCTTGAAGGGTTAACTGAGAAATCATGTGAATCGAGTACAGCAGATTAGAACATGTAAAGTCATGCGCAAGTTGTATATTTTCAGAATGGTGAACACATTCAGTGCCATTCCCATCACCTGAAAAATTTTAATTTTTGCCAATGCCAGTTCTTTCAAGTGACAGAATGTTGTCACTATGTATGCAAATGTGATTTCTCCTGCAGATGTCATTCAGATGCAGAGAAACTTAAAGTGTAGCTTGTTGAAGCTAAAAAGAGACAAAATATACAGCGATTTCTGATTGTTTTTGTCTTTTTCTCTTCCTTTTATGTTTTGAATGTAGTAAATTCAGAATCCAGTTTTTGTTGAAAAACAGCTGACCTAGCAGGTAAACTCACAGTTTTGAGCATGATAATAAATGCATTAATTGCATTAGGTTTTCACAATTGTAATAATATAATAGGGCCTGTATAATAATAATAATATATAATATAATAGGGCCTTAGCTCATAGGGAATGTCACCAGAAGTTATTCAGATTCATGGATGTTGTGCATGTTACATTGTTCCCATGCAGGTATACACAGTCAGAACTGGAGTACTCATTTGGAGTGTTCCAAAACATTTAATTTTATTGAAATTAGGGTAGAAGTGACAGTTGCCACTCAGTAATTTGATAATGGAAACAAACTTTAACTGAAAAAATATTACCTGATTTGTTGTTTTTTAGATAATAAACTTACATGGTATACACTCATGATTATCTGTGCGTAGATTATCCAGTTTGCAGCTTGTCCACGAGCCTTTTGTATTATTTGCAGCAACCCTGAGGAGCACCTGTTAAGGTTGCTCAGCTTGTCCATCAATCAGTCTGTCCACATGAAAAAATCTTGAGAACCACTGGATGAATTTTCATGAAATGTGATAATCTGAAATTTTTATAAAGAATTGTGAAGCCATTTCAGTTTTCATTTAGATCAGAAAGTTTTTAAAAACTACTTTACACGAAGACGTGTATGCTTCTCTGTGTGTATCTTGAGTGCAACTCATTAACTGGAATGTGAAATGTTTCAAACACAAAATAGAGAGAGAAATGAAAGACACACTTTATGTTCAGTAGTTTTCCATAAGTCGTACTCTTTTCAAAAATCACTGAACAAATTGGACACCATAGTCTCCTGATCATATCCAAAACAAGGATTATCTGTATTTTTCAAATTGTATTCATGTTTTCTCCCTTTATTAGTACATGTAATGAGTGCACTGTTATTTGAAATCTGAAGATGGGAATAAAAGACAGTTCTAGATTTTATCCAGTCTGTATACATAGCCCAAGACTAGTGTCCACAGAGTTCTCAATAGGAAGACAAGCTTTCAGCTTAGATGTTTCACATATTAACAAATGAGTGCAGCGGAATTAACAACTGTGCACACACTTCAGTCTTAACTGATTCATTTAAAAAGAGAAGAATTACATATTTTTGACACTTTTTTGAACCATTACACTTTATAGCATATGAATAAAGAGCAATTTCCATGAAGTGCAACAGTTTTTAATATGAATAAAAAAACCTTTACATGTTTTGGCTGATATTGATCTTCTGATGATGACCTATACCTTGCAAAACATGTAAAAGTTTTATTCATATTAAAAACTGTTGCACTTGATGGAACTTACTCTTTATTCAGAAGAATAAACGCAGTTACAAAATTAATTGGTCATCTAACTTACTTTTTATAGGTCTAGTATAAATACAGTAAAGAACCTTGAAATATATCATAACATAATCCTGATCATTTGTTCGTTTTTCAGAAAAAGGCATTCAAATCACAGAAAAAAGCTCGTAAAAAGGCATTAAAGTATGGCCTTCCAGTTGCTGGATTGGGTTTAGGTGCTTATGCCCTCCACAAAGGATTTCATCATGGAAGCAGCTCCAGCAGCTCAAGTAGCAGTGAAGAAGAATGAAGCTATTCATACCCAGTTCAGAATATCGTTGGCTGAACTGGGTCTCCTTGTTGAGGTGCTATTCCTTGAAGAAGAAATCAGAAATAAATATATGATTATCAGAATGTTTATATTAGTTAAAAAGTAAAAATCTGAAGAGTAGTCCAGTGTTGGAAGAAAGGTGGTATTTGTTCTTTAAAAATCCTTAGGGACGGAACATTATATCAGTTATGGACAGTCATATTTCTATATTTGAGCTTGAGGTAAAGGGTATATATACTTTAATCTGCAATACTTATTTATGAAGCAGGCAAGAACAAGTCTATAGAATTTTTGCAGTATTTGAACCATTTATATTATGCTGTAAGTTCAGTCGTATATTGCACTCATGCATGTCCTGGCTATGCGATCTGTTTGAAATTATAAATGGTTGTAATTTAGCTGTATCATATGTAAATATATTAGAAATTAAATTTTTAAAGAAAAAGCTGGTGTTCAGAATTTTTTATGGTCAGAAAAAATATTACAATGGCTTGGGCATGTGAAAAGAACAGAAGAACGGTATTAGAATTAAAGGTTCAAGGAAAGAGACCTATGGGATGAACCAGAACAAGATGGTTAACTCATGTACTGAAATACATCAATAAGAGTAGAAGGAACCGGCAACAGATTGAGAAGAAAAGATTGGAGACTGTTTGTCTATTGATTTGTATACAATGGAAATGATGAGAATGAGGATGGTGATACGTAAATATGCAAGTGTAGAATGGGTAAAGCCAGAATTCTTACTGAATAGTAAGCAGTATTCATGATATAAATTTTACATTTACATTTTCCTTTCACTTATAAATGCTGTGACTTCATGTCTACATGTATCATTAGGATTACTGGTGTTTTGGAGTTGATCTACTGACAAGTATCTGGAATAGAACAGAACTTCATAAAGTGAATGAGGTTAGTTTGATTCAGTGGACCTAGCTGAGTAGGTGCCTTTTCACCTCTGTCTCCAAAGACAGAAACAAATCCAATTCCTGAAACACTGGAATCTGTTGAGAATACTAGACAGTGGACGAAGTTCAGAATCCCAGGAATCCTAAGAGTGACACACTATCATAACATTTTAGAATTGACTTCTACATGTATGTACCTTACTTGCAGCATTAGGTATTTTGTTTCGGTACAGTATTTTTATTCTGCTATATAAAATCATCTTGCCTTGTTGCATATGCAACAATTTATTTTTGTGATATATCATTCATAATTCTGGACAGATTAGTCCATATAAGCCTATCTACATTGAAAATGGGAAGATCGTTTTCTGTGAAATTCTATAAGAACTAATATATCCTTAATAAAGTGTTAATTAATATTTGTATAACATATTTAACACTTTGCAGACCACGCATACATAATAAGTTGCAACACACTATACATCGCTCTGGCGCCACCCAGCTTGCATGTAGCTACCTGCAGCTGTGTGATAAGCCTCTGGAATGTTTGCTGACTAATCAGTTACGTGACCTCGCTGTAACTGTATGCCCCTGCAAAGGAAAATAAATGCCTTCATTTCTTCAAGCTGTACGTAGCAAGCTGTCAGTGAGTAGTGCAATATGCAAATGTATAATCCTGGGAAACTTACAAAGTATGGCCTACTTGTTCATGTAGTTACTGAAAGCACTTCAGGCTATATTGGAAATTTAGAATTTTATTCTGGTGAAGGAAAGAAATTACAAGAAACTATTCTTTCCGTTTTGGAACGCTATCTTGATCAAAATTACCATGTCTATCAAGACAAGTATTATAACTGTGGCAACTGCAGAACACCTACTTTCGAGAAAAGTACGTGTTTGTGGAACAATTAGGGTGAACAGAGGCCTTCCTCCAGATCTGAAAGAGAAATGTAAATCCCTGAAACATGGTGAAACCACATTCAGGAGGAAGGGGGATATTCTTCAGTCCTGGACAGATACTCTTGTTATGAATATGATTTCCACAATTCACAATTCCAAGCATGGTTGATGTTCAAAGGAGACATGGACAGGTAAAGAAGCCTGTTTGTATTTCCGAGTATAATATGTTCATGAAGGGAGTTGATAGAGCTGATCAGTCCTTGGCCTATTATTTTCTTCCTCAGAAAACAGTAAAGTGGACAAAGAAAGTTGCCTTGTGGCTTATAAATTGTGCCATTTTCAATTCATTTTTGGTTTTCAAAATTGAAATACAAGGCATTTCTGTTGAATGTGGCAAAAGCCTGGGCTACAGACCACACAGTGGCAGCAGACACAGTCTTAGTGCAACTAGGCCCGTCTACTCCCACGCCAGGCAGGCCTCATTTTGCCCTCCCCTGGGTGACTCTCGGGTGATATGCAGAAACATACCCTCGCAAAAATTGTGAAGAGTGAACATTTCAAGGGGAAGCATCCTTCTAGGCAAGCCACGTTTGCGCAGTTCACAAGAAAAGGAGTACGACTGTCTACATTTGCAAATTTTGTGTAATGCCACTTCACAGAGGGCAATGTTTCGAGAAACATCACACCCTCAAGCACTTCTAGGAGCATTAGTAAGTGTTCTAAAAAATTTTTAATTCGTAAAATTAATTTGGAGATTTCATATTAATTTTTAAAGTGAACAGTGCACAAGTTATGGTAGTAGGTTAAAAAATGCTGGTCCCCAGGGTGATTTATATATTTAAATTGCCGGTCTGCAAAGTGTTAAATGCTGAATTCTGTGAAGGTTATTGTATATACTCAGAGGACACAACTCAATTGTTCTAATTACTAAAATGATTACCATATTTCTCAGAGCATACAATGTGCTCCTGAAAAGCATGTGTTATAGTCTTAATGTACAGCAAAGTTTTTCATAAATTTTTTCTTCCAAAATCTGAGTGCATCTTTATATTTATAACATGGAAAATGTGTGTGTGAAAGGTGCCTAATAAAAGCAACAGACAGATGAGGAATAATACCAAATAGCTTTATTTAATTGCCCATCACATTTTCCTTTCATGTTCAGCATTAAAGTAACATGTATGATGTGTTCGAGGTATTGTTTATTCAAGGCGGGGGGGGGGGAATGAATTCCAACTTCTGAGCCTCTTGTCAGTTTTCATAGTCCAGCGTGAAAGATGTACTAAAATCTTGTGACAACATGAATTTGAGTTACACTGTGAAATCTCTCTGTAAATAACATGAGGACTGAAATGAAGAAGAATTAAAAAAATGCATGTTTGGCCTGAAATGACTGTAACTTCTCAATTTAAATTATATTTCACGTAAGATTTTATGAGCAAATCCTGAAATGAAGATCACTGTGTTATGGAATGCAAATCTATTTAATGTGGTAGACTGTTACTACCATTTCAGAAATACTATCCTGTAGATGAAGGCAGCAGATTCCTCTGAAACACTGGTAATAATGTACCAGGCTAGCGGCCTCCATAGTCTAGGGGTAACGTTCCCACCTCAACGCGGGTTCAAAAACCCAGCGGAGGTCGTGGAATTTTTAAGGGCGGAAAAATTCAGGGAACAAGTCCTCCAGGAGGGACTTTAAGCCGTGGGTCCCGTGTCGTAGATTTACGGCACGTAAAAGAACCTCATGTCTCTAGGAGACCTCTGAGCAAAATTAGGCCAAGTTTCCCCCACAACTAGTTTCCAATTCCTCCGGTAGATGGGGGAAGTATCAGGTACCACTGCCAGAGGAGGGGGGACCTCTCTGACAGAAAGGGACTAAAGTATTAGATACCACTGCCAAGTAGAGGGTAGAAACCTTGCTGGCAGAAAGGGACTAGGAACCCCTGCCAGAGGAGGGACGACCTCGCTGACAGAAAGGGACTAACTATTAGATACCACTGCCAGTAAGAGGTTGGAACATCGCTGGCAGAAAGGGACTGATAGTAAGCACCAGTACCGGTAGGGTATGGAGACAGTAGAAAATAAAGGGGGACACACAATGGACCAGTTACCGGTCTAAGTGCATGGGGAAACCCACCCCCTCAATACGGAATACGGAATGTACCTGGCTGCATGTTTTCACATCCCATAAGACAGTAAGCTTCACAGTAACCACTGTGAGTACCTTAAACCCTGCAAGTCCTTTAATATCTACTGAATATGAAGATGTGATTTATACTCGTATTACCTTAGTAATTTATCTTGGTGTGGTAGTCCTCAGAGTACTTAAAACAGAGACCAGCATCCCTATCAATATATAAACTCTACAACCACAACACATATTTGTCTATTTCAGTGGTTTCAATGATAAAATTAAGATCAGAGTGGACTTTTAGGAATCTTGACTTAATGTTGAAAGTATATTAAAAAAAAAAAAGGTTGGTGCTTGTCACTGAATTTATGTCTTTCAGACTGCTTAATTTCTCATCCAGTTTCTGTCTTTTCATCTGATCTGCTCATTTTACTCACAATTGCATTTTAAATGCAACATAGTTCTTAACGATCACCAGCATGCTGCAATAATGACAGTAATGTTGTGGCAAGCATTGTTGATCTCTGATGTAGTTGCTAGCTTCTAGTCTCTGTGCACTAAATTCTGTTACACTAACAGTCCTTTTCATCTAATTCTTGAACTTCTGCATCATCTGTTTGAATTGTTCTAATTGTGAATTCATCCATTGCCTAGAGAACAAAAGAAATGTCTTGTGAGGGTAAGAAAAATTGTGATATATTGTATATACAAAGTGGGGGGAAAAAAATACAAAAAAAAAACGCTTTAAACTTGTTGAATGTTGTGATATTTGAAGTTATCAGGCCAATGACTGTATTCTGGTGTATGACACTGTGCAGTCTAGTATGGATTAGGGACAAAGACTTGTACTGGGCCTTGGAGGAAACCAGTAAGAGTGAGAACAGTGTAAAGAATGAAGAGTCCTGTCTTCTGGGATGTGACACTGTGTAGTCTCTGAAAGTGAACCGACATTTTGGAGAAACATGTCACCTCCATCTTTGTGGTTGAAGAATAGATAAAGCAAGAAACCAGCATAAAGCAGAGCTTGTCCAAAGGATGGAGGTGACATGTTCCTCCAAAGTGTCAGTTGATTTTCAATAGACTACACAACATAGAATAAAAGATAAAGCAGTAACAAGAGATGATTCATAGTGCAGAGTGGGAGGAATGAAGAACTGCAAAAGAGAGAGAGAGAGAAAAAATTGGTGTGAGTGAGCCAACAGGAAGTGAAAGGAAGGAGAAGAGTAAAGAACAGTGTCTCTTTAAAGAGCCATTTTTCAATGGCAGACTGGGAGAAGAGAGACAGGGTGAGGGGGAAGCACAAGAGAAGAAGGGTAAAATGAGATTCAAATATGACAAGAGGAGGAACCTGCTATCTCCATTTTCAGAGCAGAAGAATCACTCTTCAACACTGAAGATGGAGGCTACAGCTTCTTTCGCAACATTGGTGCCTTCATACCAGACTGCACCACATCACATCCCAGAAGAATACAATGTTCATATTCACCACCATGAGAACCTCAAATCTCACATTTACACTTTGTGATCTAAAAGACTAGACATTGCACTAAGCAGCTGATATATTCAGACATGTTCCTAATATGGCTTGGGTACTGTGTGGGACAGTAATTTTCAACTTTCTGCATGTTGCATCCCACCAGTTACTGTGTGAAATACCTGTAGTTCCACCATACTAAAAACAAAACTTCTCTTTTTACAAGAGTTTATTTTTACAGTTATGAGCTTATGATGTAAAAACTGTAAGAAGTTTTGATAAAATGTTTGGTACTAATAATTTTAATTCTGTTAGCATAAATGCTATTACATTAATGAGATTTGTGGTTAGAATGCAGATAAGTTGTTGAAGTTAATTCTGTTCTTGGGTTGCTACATTGTGTCACTGGCGGCAATGCTGCCCACATTTTAGAAGTACATGCTACGTCCATCTTCAGAGTCATAGTAGTCAACCATGCCAAACATCAGCAACAACACCCACCTAAGAGGAAAGTTTGAGACTTCAGTACATACACGTGCAACCAAAGAAGAAGTGACCAACAAAATCACAAGGTCAAAATTTAAAGTTATTCCTGTAACAGGCCGTGGAGGCCCATAGGGATGCGAGATGTCGAGGCTCCCACATTTTCTAGACAATTGGCTCATGGATGGAGGCAAGGTTGTCAGCATTACGCGCCAGCTGGCCGCCCTTTACCCCCCAGGAATATCCCTGGTACTCATTTCTGTTAGATGCTGAGTGGACCCCAGGCCCATAATACTGCTGGAAGGATTAGATGAAATGAAAAATCTCAAACTCATACAAACAACATATCCCAAATTTGTCTGTATTATGCGGAACCATATTCTTTAATGTAACTGACAATGATTTGAATGCTTTCGTCATGTCATTTTTCTGTCATAATCAGACACGATGTCCTGCAACTCTGATTTTAGGCTTTCAGAGTTTTTCAACGTTGATGTTGATTGTCCTCTTCGATCTTTACATTGTGGCAATTTGGGCAGTGTTTCCAACGTTTTGGACATACATGATGATTCCTCAACCTTGAAGATATAGGTAGAATTTACCTTAGAATCGTCGGTTACACTTCCCACATCCCCACGGTACAAGGTCCCAATGGCAGAATAAATATCATGACCAGTTTGTGTCTTCTCTTTCAGGAACGGAAGATGGTACACAGCATCATTCAAATGATCGGGGTTAGTGGACTGTTCAATTACAACAGCGGACATTCATTTATAATGTGGTGAGGCTGCATTGCGCAAAAATACATATATTTATCGCTTCACTCAATTTACTTTTCCTTTCATTCATTTAAGTTTTGTTATATTTGAGCGTCCTGTTGCACTGATTTAAGTCCATGATTAATTTCACCGTCTTTTAGTGCATACACTTATCTACCTCACTCCTTTCTCCCGCACTACATGTTTCAGCACAAAAGTGCCATCCTCAGGTGCTTATTCGATTAACGTCAAACTAGTTCACTGCATGCCTTGTCTTCATATTAAAATAATTAAAATATATATTTATCATATATACCGATAAATATCAAATATTAAAAATATTGAAATTGTTCAGGATTTTTCCTACGTCGTATCTCACTTTTCGAGTCACCTCTGATCTCTTCTGTCGGAGCACTCTTTCTATTATCGTATGTGTATTGTGCTTTATGTTGTGTCTTGCTTCTGTGACTGCGTGTGTTATACTGCTGGGCCTGCTGGGTATGTGTTAATCGAATAAGCACCTGAGGATGGCACTTTTGTGCCGAAACATGTAGTGCGGGAGAAAGGAGGTAGATAAGTGTATGCACTAAAAGACGGTGAAATTAATCATGCATTTAAGTTTTCTTATGGATAAATTCTCATATTCATCAGTTAAAATTCATCCAGATATGAAAAGTAGAACTTCTGCAGTTGTTGTAATAAGCAAACAATTTAAGCAAGATGAGTGTACGATCTGATGAAGACGATTCTATGGGCAGCGAAACACAACAAATTCCAAATGACATGCAGCATTCAAGTGCGACCAAAGACAAACTGTATGAACGGAAAAGGAAGGGGAAATTTATCAGTTCTCATCGTTATGGCATATGTGTTGTCTGTGTCACTGGCAGCCATCATGTTGTCTCTTTACTACGTGTTTCTTTGGGACCCCAAGATACCCACTGTGGGAAGGGAAGGAGCCCCAATGGCTCTAATGGACCCCAGACCTCAACGGAACATCTCTTGCTTCAATTTAGGTAAAGCATTCAAAGAATCAATATTTACTATTTTCTGCAGTTTGTATTGTATGCAGATCTTTGTGCCAGCATTACGAAGCTGCCAAATTTCACTTCCAACGTGAGATGAGAACCAAAATTACAAAAACGGATATCTCGTTGAACTCACTGGACTTTCATTCTGCAAGGTTACTTATTCAAGGTATGTCGTGTCTTCAAAGATGAACTAACTCCATGGAGCTGAGCCCTTCTTGAAAAAGTCACCAGTTGTGAGGCTATTCAAGAATTTAGCGACATTTTATGAAACCCGAATTCTCATTACGGTGTTCAAGAGAGCCCTCCACTGGTTCCTATCCTGAGCCAGATCAATCCAGTTCATACCATCTAATCTAGGATTCATTTTAATATTATCTACCTACCTACGTCTTGGTCTTCCTAGTGGTCTTTTGCCTTCTGACTTTACCATCAATATCCTATATGCTTTCCTCTTGTCCTCATTCGTGCTACATGCCCTGCTCATCTCATCTTCCTTGACTTGACGAAGAGTACAAGTTATGGAGCTCCTCATTATGCAGTTTTCTCCAGCGTTCTGCCACTTCATCTCTATCTGGTCCAAGTATTCTCCTTGGAAGCCTGTTCTGAAAAACCCTCAGTCTATGTTCCTCCCTTAATATCAAAGACCGAATTTCGCGGTCATGCAGAACCATAGGGAAAAATTATAGTTTTGTATATTTTGTGCCTTCGAAGAAGTCTTGGACAAAGTGTTAGGTAGGCAAACTGGTTTCAGCTATGGAAGGTTAGAATACATCCTGGGAAAGAAACGCAGTAATTTGTATATAATACTATATAAAACTCAGTATATTATTTCTTGAGAACAGTTGATATATTTAATGTATGTCATTGCGTATCTATTTTTGGGTCACTCAGTTAGTATAATGATGAGGTGTGGGCTGGCTGGCCAAGGAATCTGGGTTCAGTTCATAGTAGGACCAAGAGAGATTTTCTTCACGACATCCAGACTAGCCTTGGGGCCCAACTTGCCTTGTAGCCAGTAGATAATAAAAGCTCTCCCCAGGGGTAAAATGGCCGGGGTGTGAAGCTGACCACTCACCTCCATGTAGTAGTACCAAGGTTAAGAAGATACGGAGCTATACTTCCATTGTTGCATACACCTTTATGATGTGTTGCTTAATTAAGCACAGGGACTTTACCTCATTGAGGTGCATGTATTGATGTACACAGCTTGTAACATATTCATACTTACATCAACAGCCTTCAAAGCCTTTAACTCTTCTTTCTTTCTTCTCTCAAAGAATCCAGCCTAAAACAATACTTAGTGTTTATGATATACCCTTCAGAACAGTTTTAACACACTCACTGTCAGCGCTTATCAGTCAGCGATATCATTGTGCATATAAATGTTATTCTATCCTATAGATATTACTGGGAAGAAGAAGTCACCCAAATGCAGAAGATATTAAGTATAGCTTGTTGAAGTTTTAAGAGTATAAACATACAGCAGTTGTTACAAGCTTTTTGTTTGTTACTGAATAGGCTGGCACACTGATAATGCTCTAGACTCATATTTTGATAGTGCTTATTTCAAATCTCAGATGGGACACGAGCTATCCTGACTGAGGCTTCTCACAGTTTTCCTCAATCCTTCCAGGAAAATGCCTCAATTAGGCTGTTCCTGTTTGCTTAAAAATCCTTTCCATTTCACATATCATCCTACCATTTGATGCTGTGTATTACTTTACATTACATTGCATTGCATTACATTGCATTCCATGGATCCATAGGATGTGGAATATGTCATATACAAATACAAAACATATGTACAGTCCCAGTGGAGTTCTCACACAAGAGAATACACTGACTACACACAAGGCTATTTAAAGATACGTAAGTTATTTTCTAGACAGTAGGTATTCATCAACAGAGTAGAATGAATGTGTATTTAAGTATCATTTCAGTGCGATTTTAAATCGTGCTTTTTCATTCATAAGACCTTTGAGATCAGATGGCAGGTTATTAAAAATTTTGATCCCAGCATAATATGTGGTTTTCTGAAAGCATGAGAAGTTAGTAATTGGTTTATGAAGACAGTGTTTGTGTCTTGTGTTAATACTGTATACATCCGCATTCGTCTGAAAATGTTCTTCATTATTTGTAATGAAGTTTATTAATGAATATATATATATATATATATATATATATTCACAAGGAAAAGTTAAGATCTGTAGTCTCTTGAATAGATCTCTACAGGTATTACAGGATTTGACACCCACCATGATTCTAATAATTTTCTATTGCCTTTTTACTGTCAGATGAATTACCCCAGAAAATTATTCCATACTTCATTAAACAGTGAATGTAAGCAAAATTGATTGATTTGAGTGTGTCAATGTTACCAATATGTAACATGAATCTAACTGCATAACATGCTCTACTTAGCTTTGGAATCAACTGATCGATATGGTTTTTCCAGTTTAAATGATTATCAATTTGCAAGCCAAGGAAATTTGTGTTTACTCCCTCTTCTATATATTTATCATTATATCCTATGTTTAATGGATATTGTGGTGAGTTTTTTGTTATAAATTTTATTACATTTAGTCATTACTACATTACATGTAGTCTTGAATCATGAAGTAACTGATGAAAAGAAAAAATTTATTGCTCCCTTCCATTTCCATTTTGAATGTAGTAGAGTCAGATCCAGTTTTTGTGGAAAAACGACTGAACCAGCAGACAAAATCTCAGGACAGAGGCTTGACAGTGAATGTGCTAATGCTACAAACAAATTATTGAAACTTCTGTCTGTATGTACAACATTAATATGAAACACAATTGAGTTTTTGGACATTATCCATCATCCCATTTTTAAATTAAAAAAAAGCTGATGGATAATGTCCAAAAAGTAAATAAATGTATTATTTACCACCATCATAAACTTTTAGATCTTATTAATACCAAGTGATACATACGACTATAATACTGTAAATGGAAAGTTTTAATGGTGGCAGTCAAACATATTCCTTTATAGTCAATGGTTCGTACACAGGAAGTCTTTAATCCTTTAAAGCATAGTGGTTACTGTACATACCATCTGCTTTCACATTAAAAAATTATGTATTTTATGCACAGTGTGTGTTTATGAGTTTTGTATGAGTCTCAGAACGAAGAGTGATTATTTAATTGAACAGTACTAACCAGCTGGTCTTTCTAATGGAGGTGCAGTGTATTTTCTATGAAGCAAAAACTTAATTTTTACACAGTATTTGGATAAATTGCTGGCATCAGAGGATTAATGTATCTCTCTTATATATCATTTTATGATGTAAGAACTACATGAGTTATGAGCATTGATAACAATGATGATACTGATACATAGAATAATGGAATGAACAGCAGAGAGACCAAAAACCAAGTGAAGTCTTATCCGTCAGAATGCATGCACAATGAAGAACTAAGAAACCTGAGGTGCACAGAAGTCTTTTTTTGTTGGGACAATTCATGAGTGATGATTGTGGTTGAGCTCACAAAATGTTGGTGTGACACACCAGGGGAGTCACAACTATGGATACCATTTTTTAAAAATAAAAAAACAGGGGCACTTAATAAAGTTTTGGTGGCGGGGTCTAATAAAACATTTTTGAGCCATCAATCACTGCAAAAAGCAGAGTAATTTATTGGATATTCCGAGAATGAGATAACTCACATAATACAATTATTATATACAGATACAAAATAAGAAGAATACTACTCAAACCCAAACGCTCAGCTCACTTACTGATTTTTCTTCTCATATCCATTCCTTGTTATTTACAGTCTGTTCAGACTCCATAATCACTAAACTAATCATCTTCCTCTCCCTCACCTACTCATTGTTAGCGGTTGGTCCAATGCTGTCCATTTTGTAGCTATCATGAATCTTTTACTACTTGATTACTTAGAGAACTTTAATTAAAGAGAAAACATTCAAAACTTAGACTCGTACACAGGAACACAGACAATGCAAACTGAACAGTGATAATTCATTTGCACCTCCACACTCTTGCCAACCAGTGTACCACACAAGCCTACACACCTTTACTGCCAGCTGCCCCATCAGGCAGTATTCTGGCCATGGGAGAGTCAAAATGTTCATATGCATTGTCAGAAAGGTCGTATTTTTTGTCACTTGGAAAAATCTGGGACATTTGGCTCTGTAAAGCCCATAAAACCGAGGCTATCCCAGGAACATTAGTACAAATAGGACCCCTACTCAGAGGGAGATCACTAATTCTCAGGAATTACTTAAAATACAGTTGTACCCATGCACAGGTGGTGGGTATTCTTGGAAAATTTAGCCAGGCAAACATTTCACAAGTATTTTCATGACTGTGCAGAAACATTTTATAGCTTAATGCAAATACCCTTTTTCCAGGGTTAAAGCAGCGGGGTCATAAAGCTGACCATTCACCACCATTTAGTGCATGGAGATCTCCTCCACTCTCTGATATATCTTCATGGCATGGTGCTTAAGTGCAGGGACAACTGTTCCTTTAATAAAATAACAAACTTTATAAAGAAACCTGTAATCAGAGCATACATTGCTTACCTTCATCAAACCTATCACGAGCAACATAAGGAGGAGGATACCAGCTATGATAGCCAATGCAATGATCCATGTGGCTACTACTTCCTTTTGGACATTTCCAATGAAAATGGAAGATACTGTTACTGAATGGTTCCTGCAAGTACAGTACCCACACAGTTAGTAATCACCACAAATCAACTTCTTGTACATGCTCTATCAATTTTATGCATTTCATTAGGAAAGTTACATGTCACAGAAATCGTATGAAATTTCAGGTTGTCACAGCGGTGACTATGAAGTGTATTTTCTGTGATGCCACACCAAGTAGTCTGGTAAAAATTTTCTGATATTTTGGAGGACTGCCTTCCCCTTCAGGGTCAAAGATTAACACAAGCAAGCACTAAGCAGAGCATTCTGGCCGCACCACAGCTGAAGCAGTTAGTCACTGGCTTCTCACTGTGGTGGCCCGGGTTCAATCCTGGGTCTGGTCAAGTGGGATTTGTGGTGGCGCTGGGGCAGGTTTTTTCCAAGTACTTCGGTTTCCCCTGCCAATCTTAATTCCACCAATTGCTCCACAATCACCCTCACCTATCATCTGGGGCTGGTACAATAGGCCAGAAGTGGCCACAGTACAAGGGACTTAGTCCCACCCTACTAGCAATAAAGAAAGCAGAGCATTCTCATAATATTGTAGCATCCTGTTGCACTTTTCACTTAGTGTCAATTAGTTACCGTCTCACATGCAGCACTATGTCCTATAAAATTTATTAACTTTTAAAAATTGCTGCAGCAAAAAAACACAGCAAGAGAGAATACAATCCATCTACTCAAACACGTGTGCATCGAGAGGACCTATATATGTTTACCAACATAAGCAACAACAGAAGACAGTAGTTTCCTCACCAGAGATTTTAACACCCAATGATGAACACATTGGTTGAAAAATGTAGTGATGGATTTTTAAACTTAATACATTTTATAGCACATAGTGTTGCATGTGAGACTGTAACTAATTGATGCAGAGCATTCTTCTTGCAGCTTGGGTGTCTGTTTGCATGACATATTCTTTGATCCTGAAGACAGACACAGTATGTTTGTCTGAAATGTCAGCAAACTGCTACCAAATTACATGGCATCACATCCCAGAAGATTCCCTTCAGAGTTTAACCATGTCTTAAGGATTGCAGACCTGCATGCCAACTTTACTGGTTGCAAATATTGAAATGTGAATATTATTTTAGAAGCTGACAGTTTTGAAACTGATCCATTCATACATGTATGTTGCAGTAATATGTCATCTAAAGAATATAAAATGTTCCGTTTTCTACCATGGGCTTAACAGAGACCGTTACACCATACTTTTACAAATATGTATAGTAGCCATGGTTTTTAAAGCAATACACGAGTACTGTGATTGCTTTTCTGAATGCAGTTCAAATCCCCATTCCAAATCTTTCTTTTATTCCATGAGCAGGCCTATACTTTTATAAATTTGAGTGTTATCTATTCTTTAAAGTTTTAGCTGTTATATACATTGTGATATTGGCAAATACAGGAATCATGTCCCAAGCAAAAAATTTATACCTCTGCTTGTATACTTAATGTATGTATAAAGTTCACAAAAAGGATATAATATTAAAATCAATAGGAATACACTATTGCCAATGATATAAATATGAGCTTTGGCATATAGAACTATTACAGACAATACAGGGTTAGACAGAAACAATAAGTGCAATACACAACAGCAGTTCCAGATTTGTTCATGCCACATTTATTTACAACCTGTTTAAATAGGTATAACATTATTAAAGCATGGTACACTGAAACAATCAGATTTACTTGATCTTTGTATGCGATATTGTTTTTTCATCAGTATCACACCATAGGTTGTAGTAGTAGCCAAAAGTTTAAAGAAAGATGCTATGTAAATATGTCCGTTGAGCACAACAATTTTATACTTTTAATAAATAATTGATAGACTCATACTGTCAATAAAATAAGGTCATTTATTAAGATGTTATTACAGATACATATGATTGAAGATATTTAAAGAAGGATAACACTCAAAGTAAGAATTAAAATTTATACATCTGAGGAAAAAGGGGATTGGGAATGATGATTCAGAATGCATCCAAAAACTCTACCACAGTACTTGTACATCACTTTAACAGCTATGGTTACTGTACATACTGACAAATATACAGAGGAAACGCCATATTATTTCTGGTTTGTCTGTATTAGACCCATGATAGAAAACGGAAAAATCAGAAAAGTTAAGACATCTATCATAATGTACGTCTCTTACAGAAGCAGCTAAAATAAACCTGGTGGATATTACCCTGCTATGAAATTCAAATTTTCAGGTTTCTTGATAGTAACTGAACCACTTGTAGTCAGGTGAACAATATCCTTCTTGCCCATAAGTGTGCCTAAAAGCATAAGGTTGATATTAAATTAAAGAAATATTAATGATTTGTGATTCATTCATTTCATTTATTTTCCATATATCCATACAGGTAAGAAACCTAGGATGTGGAAATGGTGATGATTTGATCTTTTGTGCATTAACCTTTAATGTACAAATGTTAGATATATCTAACAGCAACCAACACCCCCATGTGGCCGAATGTTAGGTATAGCTAATACAGCACACGTGCTCTCTTTGGGAATGCTGACAGTTTGATCTTCGGTTTGAAACCAAAATAAACCCACACAAGGTCATGTCAGTGGTTCAGTCATTAGCTCTGAACAATGAAATCGTTTATCACGGTACTGGTTTTGATACTATTTATGTTTAGATATGACTGTTTATGACCTGGTCAGCCAAATAGATCCCAGCTTTGTTTAGTAAATATTCATTTGTGCTTGCAGATTAGTGCTTTTAGAGCTTTCAAGGATTGGCTTTCAGTAGTGAATTATCAGTTAGAAAGTCAGGGTCAGACTGTCATATATTTCTTTATATATCATTTTTATTTTGTGTCTCGGAAGAGGTATAAACCCACTGAGCCAGTATTACTTTGTGAGTAAAAGGCATCTTTGTAACTGTGACTTTCGGTATCAGTGTTGGACTGGCACTCTTTTTGACTAGTATTACAAGTATAATTGCTTTGTATCACTATTTTGCAAGTATAACTAACAGGTGAGAGTATCGCTTTGTCAATCAACATAACTTATTTAACTGGAAACCCCCCTCCCCCCAAGATGATTCTTCAATCGCATGAGGTGAATATCACGGTCAGTGGCATTTCTCAGGGGAGTCCAAGTTCATCTGGGGCCCAACTGAGTTGACAGGAGGTGAAACATTCCCAACACTGGCCAACCAAAGGGAAATAAAGATGTTGTCATGTGTGTTCACTAAAAAAGAAAAGACCGAGCAACCTTTTCTATTGTAAAATGTGTGATGTTGGGCTGTGTGTTGTGTACTGCTTTGAGAAGTGGCACACAAGTATCAGAGTGTGAGGTATCGTAAACTGTGAAGTGAAGCAGTTCAAACTTGCATACAGTCTGAACAATATGTTATTGTATATAGTGTGATTATATTTACAAAATCACCATGTCTCAGGATTGAAGACAAAATTATGGGTAAGTCCTTTGGAATTTCATGACATATATAATAACGATTATATTTTGAACTTCATGACAAAATAATCACAGTTAATTTTCACTTGTAAAAATTGCTCTTTTGTGTATATGTAGAAAATTTTACTGTCTTTCAGGTTGTTTTTAGTTTGTATTTCTTTGTTGCACAGAGCAGAAAATATGTAGTTTGTTCTGAAAACCTGCAATGTAAAGAAGACTTTGGGCCATTTAAATTCTGGCCGCATAGGGCTGCCAGCAATTTAAAAGTCTGTACATTAGAGGTTAAGTCAACATCATGAACAAGATATGAGTAATGACAGTGAAGATTTCAAGGGACCTAGACATAAATATCAAAATAAAAGTTGATAACTTGCTTAAACAGTTGGACAAATTTATATATGTATGAAGTTAAATAAATATTTAACAGGAAATTGTTGAAGAGATCAATAGGAGGATGGAGAAAGTCATAAATTGTTGAAGAGTTCAATAGGAGGATGGAGAAAGTCATAAATTTCATCATATTATAAAAGGGATATTATGAAACAGTAAAAAGTAAAAAAGTAAAGTTATCCCTGTAACAGGCTGTGAGACATTGAGGGTCCCACATTATCTAGACAGTTGGTTCAAAGATGGTGGTAAGGTTGTCAGCCTTACGCACCGGCCACGCTTTACTCCCCAGGAAAATTATTTAATTAATTCCTGGTACTCATTTCTGTTAGAGGCTGAGTTGACCCCAGGGCCATAGTGCGGCCAGAAGGATTAGGTCAATTGAAAAAATCCAATGACTTCATCGGGACTTGAACCCGCGACCTTCTGGCTTGTAGAATACCTCAACCAACAATGCTACCACGTGCCCCTGTTATGAAACAGAGGAATCCCAAAACAATTCCAAATAACACTCTATAAAGCATATTTAAAAATTAATGTTAACATATAATGAAAAAACATGGACCCTTACAAACTGAAACAAAGAAAAATCACAGAATGGACATGAATGTTAGAGGAAGTATAAACGAAAAACAAGAAGGGATAGAATTAGAAATGAAATTTTTGAGGAAAATTTGAATTCCATGTTTTTAATATAGCTAGAAGACAAATGATTGCAATATTCTGAACATGTAAAGAGAATGGACAGATGGATATTGAGAAGGTAAAAAGGTAAAGCTATCTCTGTAAGAGTCTGTGGAGGTCCTTAAGGTTGTGAGATGTCAAGGCTGTCACATTTTCTAGACAGTCTGCTCATAGATGGCAGTGAGGTTGTCAGCCTCATGCTCCAGCCACCCTTTAACCCCTGGAAGATTCCTGGTACCGATTTATGTTAGAGGCTGAATTGACCCCATAGTGTGGCTGGAAGGACTAGGTCAATTGAAAAATCCAAAGACTTCATTGGGAATTGAACCAGTAACCTCCCAGCTTGTAGCACAGTGCCTCAATCAACTACACCCCTTGGATATTAAGAAGGGCATTATAATTAAAATTTTAAAGGAAAGGAACCTGTTGGAACTGAAGGAAGAAACAATTGGAGACCTTTTGTCCATCGACATACACAGAACAGAAATGATGGCAGGAAAAGAAGCAATGAGATATTACAACATAAACATTTAGAGCACCAGTAGCTATGATATGTATACAGTTGCCGTCTTGTAGTGCACTCAATTTCACCTGTTACTTCACGACATGTTTCAGCAACATAGTGCCATCATCAGGTGCCCTAATTATGCTAATCTATTTCATTGCTTGCCTTTATAAAATTATTTAAAAAGTATTTAAAAAGTGCGTATTTGTCCACTATAATAAATTTACACACACTAAAACTTGTTAAGATTATACATCTTATGTGTCATAATTGAAACCTGTGTGTGGTTCTTCCACTATGGGGGTCGTTTTTCTTATATTCTGTGTAAACCGTGTCTTGTGGTGTGTGTTCCCTTCTTAGCTGCGAGTGTTGTAGTAGCTAGTTAATTTAAATAAGTCAACATACCTAGATCACTGATTTTTAAGGTCATCATTATTGCTATTACAGCTGAAGACTGGGGGGTGCTCTCAAAAGGGCCAGCCGTGCATTTTACAGTATTACACACAACATTTGGAGTGGAACAATTCAGAAATAAAGTACGGTTTGCTGGTGGTTGGTATCCTTTTGCCTCATTTTGAATCTTTGACAAGTCTCTTGTCTCCTGGCTTTCTTGATTCTGCATATCAGGTTTTGATTCATCATCAAGAATGTCTTCATCTTGTACATCATCTTCTGAGTGAAATCGAATACTTGAAGAGCACGATAATGGTTGTCCATTAAGATATGCCTACAATAAATTCAGAACAATTTTGATTACAGCAAATCAATCCTGCTAAAAATAGGCATTTTAATCTTCTGTACAGAATTTTAAATTAAATTAAAAGTTCAGGAACTAGTTAAAATTGTTTAATTTTTATGTGATATATAATAAAATATTATCAATATATGTGTCATATCAACAGAATTCACAACTGTATTACAACATGATGCTCCACTGTAACATGCCCTTCAGTAAATTAATATACATATTACCATGCAACCATGCTGGGGAACAAGTGAATAACAAGAGAAAATCACTGTGCATTTCAACACTTTTTTGAGGTTTGACAAGTTACAATTAAAGTCTCTCTGCATGTGAGTAATATCTTTAGGACAAAATGACATTTACATATTTAGGCAACAGTCTATTAATGAACTCAGCACTGACACACAGTACATTTCAACTTGTCAAGTAACAGGATTGGCAGTGAATGTATTAAAGAACTACAGTTCTTATTTTAGTATCAGCATGAAGGTGAAGGCAGTATGTTCCTGCAAAACTACAAGTTATAATCCTGAATACTATAATGGGAGTATGGTCCATACACATTTCCAGTCACAGTCAAATTAAGTTACTTTCTAAAAAATAATTTTAAACACATTCTCATCTGTCCTGTTGTTTAACTTAATTTCCTTCAAAATACCACATGAAATCATAGCATACGAGGGTAAGTCAGAAATTATCCGCACTTTCTCCATAACACATCTTTAGGTTTGTCACACTGCTTCCTATGTATGCATTGTTAGAGTTGGTACTACTGTGGTCACGTGATCGAAGTTTTACCTTGATCGCATCATTTTCCTTGATGCTGTGACAGTGTAAACATGGCTGCTCTGCTAGCAGTTTGCGCCAATGATTAACAAAGAATAGTGATCCGATTTCTCTGATTGGAAGGCGTGTTAGGGGCTGAAATTCATATGTGGGTTCATCACTATGAGCCAGAATCCAAAAGCTAGAGTATGGCATGGAAACACCCAGGATCACAAATGAAGATGAAATTCAAGACTCAAATCTTTCATGGGAAAGGTGATGCTAACTGTTATTTGGGACTCAAAAAGGCCTATACTGGAAGACTACCTGGAAAAAGAGTGTACAATCAACATTGCAAGATACAGTGATTTGCTGGTTAACAATCTGAAGCCAGGAATTCGCACCAAACGCCGAGGCCTATTGTTGAAGAAAGTGTTGTTCTTGCATGACAATGAACACTCACACAAGGACGGCCAGACCATTGAAACCATTAACCACTTGTGTTTCGAGGTGCTGGAACACCCTGCCTACAGCCCAGATCTCGCCCTTTCCGACTATCATCTCTTTGGACCGCTCAAAGATGTTTTACGAGGTTTTTGATTTTCTATGGACAAGGAAGTGGGGGAAGTGGTGCGTAAATGGTTGCGCAACCAACCAAAAACCTTCTTCGTGGAGGGAATATGCAAGCTTTTGGACCGCTGGACCAAGTGCATTGAAAAGGGAGGAGACTATGTAGAAAAATGAAGTACTTGTTCAACCCCTACTTTTGTATATATGGATTGGAAAAACAAGAGTGCGGATAATTTTTGACTTCTTAACGTACATCACATTTTAAAACTTTTGGTACCATTCTCTCTCCAAAAAAAATGTGATTTTTGTACTGAACATTCCACAGCAAATCATTTCTGCTCTGATTTCCAGAATCTTTCAACCCTTACACAAGAAAATGATCAACTTACTGGATTTATTCCCACTTTTTCAAAGAAACAAAGGTTAACCACTTCGTAAGTGTAATCCAGAAAAAGTTAATAATATGCAAAGACTATATTAATATTAAATATTATGACTCACTGCTATTTGTTACACAATGTAAGAATGGGAATTTAAGTAAATTTAATAATGATACAAACATATCTGTTTAACTTTACCTTTGGGCTGTACAATTCCAAGAGATTAATTTTTTTTCTGTTTGGTTCAAACCATTGTACTGGAATGCTGATATCAATTTCTGCAACATCAACTGAACTCAATCCAACTTTCTGCACCTAACAGAACAATTATAAAATCTGTGACAGTTTGGTAATGAGATATTTTAATGTCTAGACTCACTATACACTATACTAGGCATGTCAAACTTCAAACAGGTTGTGATCAAATTTTTAGTGTCAAAACTGCCAGTGATCTACCACCCCCTCCTATCGTCATACTTCACTTTAAGCAAAAATATTGGTAAAAATAACATGATATATAATGCTTGTTGTAAAAGCAACTAGTAACTGGGCTGTCTCTCTGATGTCTGTAGATTCATCCAGTTAGAGGGAGAAAGCAACACAATTGGAAACATCTTTCAACAACTGTTCAGTTATGTTTCAACATACATCTATTCGCCACACAATGTTGTTTCTTGATAATTGAAGATCTTGAATAGTAGCTATGATCTCTTTCTTATTTTTAAATCCTTCAAAAAGATTATCAGCTATTTCAAGAAAACACTCTTTTACAAATTCCCCTTCAGTGAAACGTTTGCATTTTTTAATGATCAGATTGCTGACCTTGAAGGATGAGGTGACATTGGTTTTGCCATCAACTGTTGTTGAGCAGCTAATTTCGATTTAAGTTCTCTGAGCTTAAGTTTACGAATTCCATTTTTTGGTGGAAAATCAGCATCGTACTTATTGCTATGGAGAGCATTATAATGATGTTCCAAATTGCGCTTTTTTGGCAAGGATACTGAGGCGTTGCATCTTCTACCATACTGAGGTAACTGTTTTATCTGACACACACACGCACAGATGCTTTCGAAATTAATAAAACAACATGGGCAGAGCACTTACTGTCCCTTTGATTACACTGAGCTCATCCCCAAACACTATATTTGTTTGATGCACAGCAAAGCCACAAATCTCCACTAACAGTTAATATAATAATACATACGCCTCACTTGTTAGTTCAACAACGTACGGGGATTCACAGTTGACTGGAGGGAAAGAACGAAGTGAATCACCTGTTCTGTCGATCCCTCTTGCATCAGAACACATGCAGCTGACAACAAGTGATGAAATAAGAGTTCATGTGATAAGGATAGAGTAGGGACTTCCCCACAGTTTACTTAACACAAGTGCAAAGCAATTTTCACATAAGCTACATAAGAACAGAAAAATAGGAATGACTAATATGTATTTTCCCTTCAAAATCTGAATATAATCATATTATATTACAAGTGAATTTACATGCTTTTCATGTACAATTTCCTTAGAGGCCTATGAGATCAACCAAAAATCGTCCTGCGATCGACGTGTTTGACATGCCTGTACTACACTATACCATAGTACACTATACTATGAAAGCAGTATATATTACATAAAATATGTCATATTAGTTACAAAATGGTTGTTTTACATTGATGGAATTTGGTATGTTGAACATATTATCATATTTGTTATTGTTTTGGGGATAAAATTATCGTAAGAGAGAAAAGAATCTCATTCAATCAACATATGAAAATCTCAAGAAAACCAACAATCAAAATGTACTTAAATCTACTTCACATATTTAAAGCCCGTACATATACATAGGTTAGATAAAAAGTAGTGGCAACACCTCTATAGTTCTGAAATGACTTTATTACCTTAGGTAAACACACTTACATTCCTTCAATATAACTGCCCCCTATGTGTTCCACCTTCTGCCAAATTTGTGGAAAGTGTCATACACCATCAACGCGTCCACTTCCGTTGATGTCCAGCAGTGACTGCCATACAGCACGAATAATCTCCTCTCCTGTGTTGTAACATAACCCTTGCAGTGGGTCTTTCATTTTGGCAAAGATATCATAACCGCATGGCCTCATATCAGATGAGTATGGCGGATGTTGCGGTATCTCCCATCGCCAGTGGCGAAGGAGATCCTTGACAGCGTCAGCAGTGTGAGCCCTTGAATTTCCATGAAGGATGATGGGGTTCATTGCCAACAAGTGTCATCGCTTTCTCCTGAATGCTGGACGAAGATGATTACGCAGGAAATTGCAGCGTTTACTCTCTGTCTTTGAGGTACAGTGTGGTGCAGTATCACTCCATCAATGTCATATGCCACAATGAACATTGCCTTCACATTACTCTGTGTAGGGCGCACTTTCTTTGGATGAGGAGAGCCAGGATGCTTCCATTCATTTGATTATCGCTTCAAGTGTGGTTTGTATGAGCAAGCCCAAGTTTTGTCCAGAGTGACGATCCTTCCTAAGAAGTCATCGCCTTCCTTCTGGTACCTGTCCAACAAGTCCTGTGCAATTGCATAACGTTGCCATTGTTGCACCTTGGACATTGTACGTGGTACCCAACGTGCTGCAATTTTGCGGCATCCAAGAATATCGTGCAAAATGTGGAGCATGGTTTTGTTACATATGCCTACCTCAGCAATTAACTCCCATGCAGCCCATCGACGATCAACATCCAGCAAAGGAGCAAGAAACTGACTTGTGTGGTTGTCAACATGGGGTTGTCCTGAACGATGGCTGTCCTGAATGGCATCCCTCCCTTCACAGAACAATTTCACCCATTGTGCCACTGTGCGATATGGCAAAGCAGCATCACCACATGCTTTTCATAGTCCCTGATAACAGTTTTGTGCTCTATGACCTCATGCAACTTCAATTTTTATCCAGAAGCATTGTTCTTGTTTCATAAACATGTTCTTAGGGCGATTGAACTGGGCTCCTGCACTTCAAGATGATGCACAACGAATGAAACACAACCAGAGCTACTCATTGCACTACTTCAACTGAACTTCTGCTATCAGCTACAGATGGTGCTAGTGCCACCTGACACTCATCTTTCATGATACAGCAGTGTTGCCACTACATTTTATCCAACCCTTGTATATAGCAAAAAGATATTATGTGAAACTAACCAGATATAATCTGTGGACTGAATTATAATCTAGAATATAAAAGGCCATTACTGACCAACCAGCAGCAATCTTTCTGCCACCTTCCAAGCTGCTCAACCTACAGTAGAAAAGGTTAAGTAATACTGCACTTTGCTAGCACTTGAAGGGATGAGCGTTTGGGAATACCAATTGCCAATGATTTTATGATGCATTTGGTGGCGATAAAAATAGTGTTCAATAACATTTCCATGTCCATTGTTCCTTTTGGCCCTGACCAGGAACCAGCCCAGTGGGTAACTTGGAGATTAAAAAAAATAAGGTGTGATTACCAGAGCAAAGATGGAAAGATAACAGAGGGAATCTTTACATGGTGCATTCTGACTGTGGACACCTAACAACCTAACAGGTTGGTCCAGAGGTAATGTTCTAGACCTGTATTCAGGAGGAGCTTGATTAAAATCTAAGCCATATCACCAGTTATCCTGACTGAAGTTTCTTGTGTTTTTACTTGTACTCAGCCCCTCCAGGAAATGCCAGCATAGTACTTTGTTTAGGCCATGATCACTTCCTTCCAAATCATTTCTAAATCATCAGTCATCTTACCATCAAATGCTGTATAGAGGCTGTGCTATAGCTCAAGCGGTTAGTCGCTGGCTTCCCACAGCAGTGGCCTGGGTTTGATTCCGGGTCTGGTCAAGTGGGATTTGTGGTGGATAACATGGCACTGGGGCAGGTTTTCTCTGAGTACTTCAGTTTCCCCTGCCAATCTTCATTCCATCAATTGCTCCACAATCACCCTCACCTATCATCTGGGGCTGGTACAATAGGTCAGAAGTGGCTGCAGTACAAGGGACTTAGTTCCACCCCACTAGCAATAAAAAATAAATCAGATGATGTATAGTCTCAATACCAAAAGTACTGTTAAATAACTGCCCCACCAAAAAAGCATTCCACAGTACAACTCTGTGTGGACCCCTGGTATGTGAAGAATGACAAAAACATTTTGAAGCAGATGTTAGATCAAAGAGTCTGAGATGTTAGCATAAGGTGGTACAGGCAACAATTCCATCAATTGAAGAATACTGTCCTCTGGGATGTGATGCCTTATAGTATGGTAAATAAAACTCCAATATTTCAGATGACTGCCTGCCTTCGTCCTCAGAGTCACTCACCTACGCTGGAACACTGTTAACAATCTACTAAACAGCACAGTGCTACATCCATAGTCACCATGTGGAAACCCCTAATCTCACATCTCTATCAGCTTTGCTTAATTGAAAAAAAATAAAGATTATGTGGATATCAGGTGCCTAATTCTTACCTCATATATCTGTTTAAACTTCATTTCATTTGCTTTGAAGTAAGAGTATACATCTTCTTCTGACTTCCTGTAAATAAATTATACAATGGAATCCCCTCTTAATGTTCCTCAATTAAAATTTTCCCTCATTTAACATTAAAGTTCAATCAACAGAATTCTAAAATTTCAGTTTTAAATTCCTCACTTTACTGTTCACATCTACTGTAAAGGTAAAGTTATCCCTGTGCTTAACTAATTAAGCATTATGCCATGAGGTGTATGGGGGAGTGGATGTATAGATCCACGGTTCCTTGACCTTGGCACTGGTCGGAGGTGAGTGGTCAGCTTCACGACCCTGCAGCTTTACCCCTGGGGAAAGAGCCCCTGGTACCAACTGGATATGAGGTCAGGTGAACCCCAGAGGCACTCTGGACAAGTTGAGGAAGAGAAAATTCTTGCCCCCACTGGGACTCGAACTCTGGCTCCTTGGTTGGCCACCCCGTAGTCAGTCACTATACCAACTGCGCTATCCTGGCTCCTCACATGTACCGTTCCACAAAAATTTGGATTTCAGTGATTTAACTTAATGATTACTGAAAAATAATGTAGGAATTCAGCTAGACTTAAACAACAAACGTTATAAGACAAATATGTTTCTTTCTGCCTCCTGCCCATTTCATTACTCATTAATACTTGTATGCTAACAAACATATGTGTTTTGCCTTCTGGGATGTGATGACACCTAGTCTGTAGATAGTTACTAACGTTTCAGAGGAACCTAATGGCCCCAGCTTCAGGGTAGATAAATAAGCTGAGTATGGGAAAAGAAATGGTATGGACATAGAGAAGGGGGGACCAGCACTGGGGCTGTGAGCAAATCAATAGAAATAAGGAGGATAGGGTAAAGCATGTTGGCCCAATCACTCTGCCCTCGGAAAGTGACCCTATAAAGGGCCAATATTCACTCAAAGTTCCACTTCTGGCCCTCTCATTCTTTATATCTGTACCATTTTTGCCACATTAGCTTACCATTCTGTCTTGAAGATGGAAAAACAGGTTTCTCTGAAACACCGGTAATGATGCATCAAACTACACCGCATCACCTCCAAGAAGACAGAAATCTTCTTACAGTTCCTTCTCTAAGTAAGCATCAGATATACAATACTCACCATATTAACATCTTTCTTCAACAAGTGAACATCGCAAATAAGCATCTTGAAAACAGGGTATTTATTTACTGGTAGCTAATTTTTCTAGCATTCCACCTTTGCTCCACATTCATCTATTACCACCTTCTGAGGTGTGTGATAGTCCTGGCCAGGCAGTATAATATCACATCCTAGGTCTTTAAGTTTAGCACTTCATCTCTGATCCAGCATCCATACAAAAGCTTACAATATTATATTTAAGCATCCTGTTTCACTCTACACAATGTATGACACAAACTCTGCCCTAAGTGCAACAATTTATTGTACTTCTTTTGTCTTCTTTTCTTCTACACCACATGTTTCGGCCATAAATGACCATCATCAGGTGTATTTCTCTCATGTAGCTGTTACACTGCATGTAGTTTAAAATTTAAAAACACCAGCTTTCTTAATTGTTCATTTCTCCGTTGTTAATAGGTCCTGATATATCAGAATCCCCTTGCTGATATTTGTCAGATATGTATAAAATCTTTGTTAATTTACATACATCAATTTGATTTCTGAATTTTGGTATTTTTAAAATCTTCAATTAAATTTAAAATTTTTTAAAAATTTGAAATTAAAATTCACAGGGATACCTGCTCTAGGTCTACAGTGCTGCAGTGGCTACTTCTTGCTTTCAGCACCATTCAGGTATTATCTGTAATACACAAATATTCGTATTACTATCTTATGTTCATTACGTTATTCTTATATGTTTTATACTGTTATGTGTACTTATTCTGGGCAGGCTTCCTGTGTGCGTGCCGCTGCTTATCTTTAATACGTGTGCTGTCTGGTGTATTGTGTGCTATGTCTTATGTTGGTGAGTGTAGGAGGGGAATGGGTAGTGGGGAGAGGGAGGTACCGTTAGTCTGTATAGATCTCGTGTATTGTTTGAAATATGGGATTGTGTGTTTCTATGTGTAGGCCTTTCTTACTTATTTTATATATATGGTATTTCTCTAGTGTATTCAAATGTCTACCCTTCTTTCCCGTTGTTACAACTTCCATTATGTCTGTTATTGTTCCATATGCATGTCCCATATTTAGTATGTGATTTGAGTATCTGGAATTGCTATTATTATTTCTAATATCATATATATGTTCTTTATATCTGGTGTTAAATGTTTGGCCCGTTTGTCCAATGTATTTTAATGGGCAATCTATACATTTCATTTGGTATATGCCACTTTTATTGTATTTATCTAATTGTGGTTTATGTTTGAGTATATTTTATATTGTGTTCCATGTGCGAAATGCTACTTTTATCTGTGTGTCTTTAAAAAGTTTTGTGATTTTTCTTACTTCTTTTGTACTATATGTAAATATGGGCCACTTTGTTTTTTGTTGTTGTTTGTCGTCATGTGTGTTTGATTTTTGTTTTCGTTTTGTCTGATTTGATCTTTTGATTATGTTTGTGTCATATCTGTTGTTATGTAGTATGTTTTTAATAGTGTTCTTCTCTACTTGTTTTTCTTTTTCTGTTATTGGGTATGTGTAGAGTCTATTTATTAGATAAGTAATACCTGACAATTTGTGCTCAAATGGATGGCATGAACTGTTACGTATTATGTCTGTTTGTGTGGATTTCCTATATATTGCAAATTGCAAGCTATCTTCATTACAATGTATTGTTATATCTAGAAAGTTAATAGACGGTTGTTGTTCTCTTTCAATGGTGAATTTTATAGTTGGTTGCAATTCGTTAATTTCTTTGAGTGTATGTTCTATGTTCCTCATTTTTTCATCATATATTATTAGTATGTCATCGACATATCTAAAGTAAGCCACTATTTGTTGTTTTACTAGAATGGGATATATTTGTGTGTGTTCCATATATTGTATATGTTAAAGATAAGCAGCGGCACGCACACAGGGAGCCTGCACAGAGTAAGTACACATAACAGTATAAAACACATAAGAATAACATAATGAACATAAGATAGTAATATGAATATTTGTGTATTACAGATAATACCTGAATGGTGCTGAAAGCAAAAAGTAGCCGCTGCAGCACTGTAGACCTAGAGCATGTATCCCTGTGAATTTAAAATTTTAAAATTTTAAACATTTTTAAATTCTGACAAAAGATTTTAAAAACACCAAAATTCAAAAATCAAACTGACATATGTAAATTAACAAAGATTTTATACATATCTGACAAATATCAGCAAGGGGATTCCGATATATCGGGACCTATTAACAACAGAGAAATGAACAATTAAGAAAGCTGGTGTTTTTAAATTTTAAACTACGTGCAGTGGAGCAGCTACGTGAGAGAAATACACCTGATGATGGCCATTTATGGCCGAAACATGTAGTGTAGAAGGAAAGAAGACAAAAGAACTACAATAAATTGTTGCACTTAGGACGGAGTTTGTGTCATACAAAAGCTTAGTTTAAAAAGCAGCATTTGCAATGAAGGATTGATTCATCTTACCCAAGAATACTGATATTGGCATCCGTGGTTAAATTAAGGTGCAGCTGTTGAAAATTCTCATGCAAATTCTTGTCTTTACTTTTGGTGTAAGCTGAAATGTTAAATGTGAGATACTCTGTTCCAACTTTTACACCACTCATATCCAGATGCACTGTCAACTCTTTCTGAAACAAATACTGAAATTGTAACGAGGTGATAAACCATAATATAAAGCTTCAATTAGAAATTATAAGTCTTTATGTAAACCAGAAAAAACAGGTGAGATAGAATGAGAAATTTAAAAAATTAGAGGGAATTTAAAAATAAATACAGTAAACTCCTGACTTTCTGGCAGGTATGGTAATGGAATGTGCCAGTTACAGGAGTCTCTCCAGCTTCATGAGAAAAATACTGGCAGAAATCCAATACAGTCCAGTCTAGTATATGACTTATATACACGTAGTATTAAACATACAGTGAAAATGAAGTGCATAGGTGAAATATTTTTGATATACTATAATGTGAACACAAATTCAACTAGCCTCTACTGTAATGGTAACTGGGTGAGGGAGGATACATTTTCTTTGATATTTTTGTCAGCTGTCATTAAGAGAATTCAAGGTGCCTGGATAAAGGGCAACCGGGAGTTTGCTATACAATGGAAGACAAAATAATAAATTACAGAATAAGATGGTACAAACACATTTCAGGAATGAACAAAGACAGAATCCCATATAAGGTTTTGAACTTGAAAATATAAAGAAAATGCCTAAGAGGAAGAAAAATCAGGTTAGGAAAGAAGTGATGCAGAAAGAAGGAAGAACATGAGACAAAAATGAAGATGTGGAAATGACAGAGATAGATGGAAAGGCTAGATTGCTAGATGACTCATGTAATATGGTGGAAATACTGAAGGAGGAAGAATAAGGTGGTGGGTGGCTGTGGTGATGATGATTATGGAGGAGGAGGAGGAGGAGAAGAAGACGAAGAAGAAGAAGAAGAAGAAGAAGGTGTTTACATTCTTGCTTACTTGGTTTCCAGACCTGAGAGGATTGCCAAGATAGCAATTCAACTGCAAACCATGTAGCAAAGAGCTTTCTTGACAGTCCATGTGACCTTTAGCAAGTTCTACGGGGAAAGGTATAGTTATGTTGACACCAGCCATATATGCAGGTTCCCCAGTATTAACTAAACCAATTTTTAGCTCCAACTCTGATTTTGACCCGATTACAAAAGTTCCAGATCTGTAACATAAGATTTTATCCAAAATTCGTTCACAACCTAGGAATCAACTTTATAATTTGAGTTTTTGGAACCACATATAAATAAAATACTGTAAGAGAGCACACTGGATATCACACACTAACTTCATGCACGTTTTGTCTTTGGCCAAATGAGCAAGGTCTTAAGGTGCAGCAGACAATTTCTGATCATCTTGACAAATATTAGTCTGAATAAAATAGAAGTTACAAAGGAAGCAGCGCATCGCACGTGCGCAAAGAATGTACTACTTGCAGTTGTTGTAGTAGAGCATAATAGGGACTAGAAATATTTCGACTGAAAAATATGTGGAAAGGAGATAACTCCATGTGCACACGCACATGTGTGTGTGTGTGTGTGTGTGTGTGTGTGTGTGTGTGTGGTGGGGGGGGGAGGTGGTTTATAGGCCCTTCAGCATCTAACGCTATGTCTGCTTAAATAATAGTCCAATTAAAACATTCACATCTAATCTAGTTTAAAACTGATTAAATGAAATTAATTAAAATTATTCATTACACATTATACATCTGAGGATCTGACTAAGTCTAAAATCAAAGTACAATAATTATACAGTTAAAACTGACAATAAAACTGAATATACATGGACCAATGAGATCTTAAAAGAATAATAAAGATAAAATGACTCCATGAACCATAGTCAATGAAGAGCATGGTTCTCTTGAGTTGTAACATCATGTACTCCAGAAAGAGCCTGATATTTTGGAGGAACTTACTGCTTCCATCTTCAGAGTGAAAAAGGAGGTCAAGCAAGAAACCAGAAGCATGCGGCAAGCTGAACTGCTGGCTTCCTGCTTGACTTACTCTTTGGCCCTGAAGATGGAGATGATATGTTCCTCCAAAATGTGGTTCTTTCTGAACTACATGGCATAACATACCAGAAGGCCATACTCCTCAAAGTCACTGTAATGAGGGGCTCAAATCCAAAGAAAATGGGGGGAGTGGATGTATAGAGCCACATATTTGTAACCTCAGAACTAACTGGAGGTGAGTGGTCAGCTTCACACCCTAGCCATTTTACCCCCAGGTACCCAATGGAGAGGAGGCTGCATAGGCCCCAGGACCATGCTGGACAAAGTGGAGAGGAGAAAAATCTTATCCCTCCCAGGGCTCAAACACTGACCCCTTGGTCATCCAGTCCATAGCCAGTTGCTACATTGATTGCATTATCCTGGCTCCTCAAAAATCCAAAATAGCCAGGTAAACATGTTTTTTCTCTTCTATATCATAAAGAAATGTCAAAGCATTAGATGCATTACAACAATCATCTCCTAGGAACTGCATAACCTGCCATGAAGATAGAAGGTATGAGGTTCTTTGTCATAATGTGGGCATTCTCATAGGATATGTAAAACAGTGAGGAGGACACCACAGTGCATACAACCAGAAGTTGGGTCTCCATGCAACAAACATCCATGTGTGAAGCGGGTGTGTCCAATCCAAAGGCATGTGAGCATGACTCACATGCCTCTGGATTCTGAGATGTGATGCCATGTTTTCTGGCAGATAGATCTCATCATTTCAGAGCAAACTGCTTCCTCCTCTCCAGAACGCCCTGAGAGACAATATTACAATGTAATATAAACCAGGAAGATAGTGACACATAATACAAAATTACATACATATCCACAGAACAAAACTTTATGGGTATTTCACTGTAATATTTGCATACATACATCACGCAATAAGTGGAATTTAAGAAAGTTTGTAAACTACATGATTAATTAGTGTGAATAGTTTTCTAATAAAGAACAGTATAGTAAAAAGTTAAAGATGTCCCTGTGCTTAACTAATTAAGCACTACACCATAAAGACGTATGGGGAAGTGGATGTATGGATCTGTGTATTCTTGACCTTGGCACTAATTAAAGGTGAGTAACAAATAACAGTGTACATACATTAAACTTGAGAAGCTGGACTTCAGATGTAATTCAGAGATGCAAATATTGTCCTCACCACAACCAGTTGCAAAGGGTATGTTTATCTGCATATGGCTGATGGACTGCTTTTCATTTACAACAGGAATATATTTCTTGAATGTATCCTGCTCTAAAACAACATACAATAAATGAACATGTGGAAATAAAATTACCATTATGATCACTGTCCCATGTCCCATGTGGAGGTGGGTTAGAATACCTGCACTGTTGCCCTGCATGTCATAGAAAGTGATAAAAAGGGTACCCACTGCTTGTGGGTGTAACTGGGCCATCCTGTAACTAGGGGACATAAATATAGAGACCTGGTCCTCCAAGTTTGGGGTTGAATGCAAGGCTGATGACCTTGCTCTGTAAAAATTACTGTTGCAAAATCCAAAGATGTGAAAATTGGATGGTGTAATTCAAACAAATCTAGCAGATTCTTTTAAGGAAGTCTTTGACAAAGAAAGGGCTGTTTTGCCAATGATGATGATTATGGTGACTGTCATTTCACCACAGTGACCTCATTATAACAGAAAGCCTGGAACATAACTGCAATTTGTATGAATTTGAATAACTGAATAAATACATTCAAGATTACAATTAACATATTCTATGTACCTGTTACAACTGTCTTACTATACGTGGTGCAACCCAAAAGTTCCCGAAATATATTAATAAAAACTATTACATCCTACCTAGATCTTATTTTCCACCATCACCTACAAAGTAGTCCCCTTGGGAGCGCATACACCGATCCCAGCGTTTCTGCCAATTTTGAAATGCATCCTGGAAGTCTTTCTTTCTTAGGGTGTTTAGTACTGTCTGCATTTCCACTTGAATTTCCTCAACTGTATCAAATCTTCACCCCTCCAACTTGATTTTCATCTTGGGGAAGCAAAATAATTCGCATGGAGCTAATTCTGGTGAGTACGGTGGGTGGGGAACAACTGCCATCTTGTTTTTAGCCAAAAATTCCTGCACAATGTACCCTGTATGCGGTCATGCGTTGTCAGGGTGGAGTACCCAGTCATTCGTGTGCCACTTCTCTGGACGTTTTCTCCTCATGTCCTCCCTCAAACATTTTAGAACATCGTGATATAACTCTTTATTGACTGTCTGGCGAGGAGGGATGAACTCCTTATGAACAATCCCGTCAAAATAAAAAAAACAGATCAACATGGACTTAATGTTGCTCTTGACTTGTCACGCTTCTTTTTTTGGCCGAGGAGAAGGGCTCTTCCATTGGGACGATTGCTTACTTTCAGGGTCGTAGCCATAAACCCAACTTTCGTCACCAGTGACAACCTTCAAAAGAAAGTTTGGATCCTCTTGAAGCTGTTGTTGAAGTTCCCTGCAGACTTCCAAGCAAAGCTCCTTCTGCTCATTTTGCAGCAGTTGTGGCACAAACCTTGCCGCAATCCTCATGTTCAGTTCCTCTGACAAAATTCGTTGACATGTACCATAACTTAGTCCCAAGGTGTTACAGAGGTCTTGGATGGTCAGTCTATGATCTTGCAGAATCAGATCCCTAACTTTCGCGACATTTTTTTTTGTGGTGCCAGTTGATGGCCGTCCTGAACGATTGTCATCATCAATCGATGTTTGGCCATTTTTTAAATGCTTATACCAGTCGTAAGTTTGTGTCTGGCCAAACTGTTGTCACCAAAAGCTTACTTCAACATTTGGTGTGGTTCTGAAGTGGTTTTCCCAAGTTTCAAACAAAACTTTATACACACACACACACACTGCTCTCTCAGGTCAACCATCGCAAAACCGCAAACTCATGGAAACACAACAATGGAAATACGTTCACCAACAATAAACCCAACCACTCAACTCGATGCCGCTTGCCACACTGATTCCAGAAGGGTGTGTGGGGAGACACCTAGTGGTACTTCAATATACTCATAACCGTTCGCGCGCAAAATTCAAATTTCAGGAACCACCATTCGTTATGCACTTTTGCCAGTGATTAACAAGAGCCTGTATGCCATGCCTGTAAAAGTCTGCGCCAGCAGAGGCTAGCCACTTTCTTACAGCTGCAATGACAGCTTCATTGTCTGGAAAGTGTTGCCCACGTAGTCCATCTTTCTTAGGCCCAAAGAGATGGTAGTCTGAAGGTGCTAAACCGGGGCTATAAGGTGGATGTGGTAGGACAGTCCAGCAAAACTTTGCAATGTGCACGGTGGTCGCCAAACTTGTATGGGGTCTAGTGTTAGTCTAGTTAGTCTAGTCTAGTTATCGTGTTGCAAGCAAAAGGTTGTCTGCTTCTTTGGCCTGACTCGGGAATTGCAGGCTTTCAGCTTAGCCAGCATCGTCTTGTAGCGTTCAGAATTGACAGTCCCTGGTCGTTATCTGCTGATCTGTATGGATGAGGCGCTGTTCATTGTGAGGAGTGCCAGCTGAGCAGGGACGCCCAGGGCTTGGCTTGTTGTGCACTTCACTTTCGCCACTGTTGAAATGCACTACCCACCACCTCACTGTGCTGACTTCCACTGTATTGTCTCCGTACACCTTTAGCAAGTGTCGATGGATGTNTGTTAGTCTAGTTAGTCTAGTCTAGTTATCGTGTTGCAAGCAAAAGGTTGTCTGCTTCTTTGGCCTGACTCGGGAATTGCAGGCTTTCAGCTTAGCCAGCATCGTCTTGTAGCGTTCAGAATTGACAGTCCCTGGTCGTTATCTGCTGATCTGTATGGATGAGGCGCTGTTCATTGTGAGGAGTGCCAGCTGAGCAGGGACGCCCAGGGCTTGGCTTGTTGTGCACTTCACTTTCGCCACTGTTGAAATGCACTACCCACCACCTCACTGTGCTGACTTCCACTGTATTGTCTCCGTACACCTTTAGCAAGTGTCGATGGATGTCAGTGAGTACAATTTGTTTGGCAGTGAGAAATTCAATAACACATTTGTGTTTCATACGCACTTCTATGTCAGACACCATTTTGGTAGACTGCTCTGCTGTCGCTATCTGTCGCACGACAACCAAACTAACCTTAGATTGGCAGGAAGGTTCAACCTTTACTACAACACCACCAATATCTATCTCAGACGTTACATATTAATACAAAAAAATAGGAGGCATTATTAACGGAACGCCCTATTTCATATGTAATGGAACTCGTTGACTGCATTTTATTCACTCTCAAATCATTAAATTGTATATAGCATGTCATATGGGGGGTGAAGGAGAATCCACACTTACCCTGTGAAATATTTCTTCCAACCAAGAGCAATGTTTTAATTTCTTCACTTCTGATCAGTTTCTGACTCACCCTTATACTGATAGGCTCAAGAAGGTGCTGTTCTAAATGTGCCCTCTGTAACAGTGAAGTACATACACTTGCTTAATTACGTGGGCAAAGTGAACATATATTACAGTACTGACATTTCAATTGTTGATCAATTTGGTGGGTGCTTTGTTATTTTTATTTTTGTACATTTCTTAAAACAATCTGATGAAAACAGGAAGTAAACAAAAATAGTTATTACTATCAACTCATTCAAAAACAAAAGAATGTAATCACTAAGCAATAAAATGGAGTATGCTAATA
This sequence comes from Cryptotermes secundus, assembly GCF_002891405.2. Lineage (NCBI taxonomy): Eukaryota > Metazoa > Arthropoda > Insecta > Blattodea > Kalotermitidae > Cryptotermes > Cryptotermes secundus. The sequence goes on from NW_019737437.1 coordinate 47,966, forward strand.
TACATATCACACAAACAATGAAGAAATATTTTGTCAGTAAACAGCAGAAAATATAGATACAAATTATTCTAAATCCATCTACGATTTTAACTGCGTTTGAAAGAACAAAGTAACTCTATGCCAAGGCAGTTGAACTATACATATAGATAAATCATTTGTCGTACAGTGATTTAGTTGAATACTGTTGAATCTGTACATTATTTAGTAGACCATTATCTGTTCTGACATCACGCTACAGATCAGAATTCACAAGCCCTTTATGGGTAATATTAACATACATTACTAACTCCATGGAGCTGAGCACTTCTTGAGAAGCTGCCAGTTGCTCAAACATTTTATGGGACCCAAAAGTTCATTACTGTGTTCATAAGAGCCTTCCACTGGTCCCTATCCTAGGTCAGATCAATCCAGTCCATACCACCCCACCATATCTCTCTAAGATTCATTTTAATATTATCCTCCCACCTATGTCTAGGTCTTCCTAGTGATCTTTTTCCTTCTGGCTTTCCCACCAAAATTCTGTACGCATTCCTTTCCTCCCCATGCATGCTACATGCCCTGCCCCTCTCATCCCCCTTCACTTGATCAGTCCCATTATATCTGGCAAAGAGTATGTTATGTTATGAAACTATTCACTGTGCAGTTTTCTCCAACCTCCTATCACTTCACCCTTCTTCAAACCAAATATTCTGCTCAGCACCCTCAGTCTATGCTACTCTCATCTTAACATACATATCTCCTTTTAATTATTTTCATGTTAATATTTTTTATCTGTGAGACACAAGTAACAACATACTCATTTCCCTTACTTTCAAGTAAATTCTGAAGGCTTCACATCTTCCACTGTCAGGAACAATAACAGAATGTCTGTAAGGTTTGTTTACACCTGAAATAGAGGCTCTATGGAGCTTTTCATCTAATATAATTTCCCTAGTTACATCTGAAACAGATTAAAACAGTATTTACATTCATAAATAAGGAACTACACTTTAGGTGACATAATAAAACTTCTGATACTTCCTCATCTAATATACATATCAAAAATGTAATATTCCAATCAGTTTTCTGTTTCTTACAGCAGACTCACAGAGAACACAAAAGATTTAATGAAACTTACGCCATAATCTTGTCAATATGTACAGTAGCTGCTGCTGTAAAGTGATATGTAAGTATTCTTGTTCTTGGATGCAGTTCAAATCCTCACTTCTAGTTGTCCTTTTAATTGCATGAGCAAACTATAATTTTGTAATCTGAGTATTATCTCAATCTTAAAGCTTTATTCATATAAATTTTTATATCTTACATTTTAATTTACATGATTAAGATCTTAAAGTTTTGGATTCTATATACTGTGATATTGACAAGGAAAGCAGTGATATGATGACTGAAGAATAAATTTCTTGTCACCTGGGGCAGAACTTATGTGTACACAGGCCCTGCAGTGACATCTTGTTGTTTCCAACAATGAAAGACTTCATGTCTGGACACATTCAAGAACTCTTCATTTTGTCCATAATTGTATTTATGGGTTTTGTATGATTCTTAAAATAAATCACAATCATTTCCAAAGGGCAACAACCAATTGGTCTTTAAATTGGAGATGCAGTGGGCATTCTGAAAGGTATGAAATGAATTTTTAAATATTGTTTACATAAATTTCATACTTCAAATTGTCGAGGAATTCAACCCTGCACTTGCACTATACCTATAATATAAAATTTTAAGTAAACAAAAGAAATGATAAGTGAAGGGGTATTATCACAATGAAGTTTTCACTTACTAAGAGAACTGGGAACATCCTTTCCTATGTAAGAAAGGCACACAGTAATATTGAAATATGTCTCATTTCCATGGAGTTGATGGACGTCAGTATGAACTGTTGTTTGAAAATAAACCACAGGGTACGCCCTGAATAAAACCACATGTCCAGACTGAAATGCACCAACTGCAATATCTGAAAAATTAAATTCATTGCCATGCATACTTTTCTTACTTATTTATAGTTTAACCATATTATCACAAGTTCATGTATAATTCTGAGCTTCTCTATCCTCCCAAAATTATGGAACATGTCAAAACACTTACCAACATACTTATTCATATCAATGTCAGCTCCTCGAGCAATGCTGATACCAAATCCTCTAAGGTTTGAAGATATATCTTGTGCCATAATTTTCTGAGTTAGTGTTAGACCCAAAGTACTACCACTGTAGATGTAGATAGATCCAATATTGCCATTTTCATAAGGTGCACCCACTGCAATATCTAATTATACAAAAAAAAAACAATGGCATAAAAAGGTAGAACAAACTCCCTGTTATCCAGCATGTAAGGAGAGTGGGATTTGCCAGTATATGATTCTGTCAGATGCATGACAAAACTCTTACAGAACCCCAACACAAAGTTAAATCATGTTTCCTTTTTTGTTCTGGCATTGCAGTCTTCCTAGACAATATAATGGATTGATGGAAGAAAGATTTGAGATAAAAAATATTGCAACATGATCACATATTCAACTACCCTCTACTATAAAGGCACCTGCATGAGGGAGAACACTAGGCAGTGTTGCTAGGGATGATTGGGAGAAATACCACCTCTCAGGTGAACATATGTGAACTGCAAATTTTGAGTAACTTTATAAAAATGGCAATTTATCTTTGAAATTTTTGCTGTTTTTATTAGAATTCCAGATGACTGAATATTGGATGGGGTTTTCACTTATATATTTTACACACAGCATTTTTTAAAACAAGATATTTAAAAAGGAAAGCAGTCTTCTGGGATGTGGCACTGTGTAGATATTGTTAACCAACGTTTCAGAGGAATGTATCACCTCCATCTTCAGGGTAGAAGAAAGAAGAAGAAACTCCGCAAGCAAGGAACTGGCAAGAACAAGTGCTCACGGATTGCTCACCCTGAAGATGAAGGCGATACATTCCTTCGAAACATCGGTTAACACAATACCTACACAGCGTCACATCCCAGAAGACTGCTTTCATCATAGTAACTGCTGTGAAAACCTAAAATCTTACAAGATATTTATAGATTATGGATGGGATGAGATGCCATGCATTTTGGTCGATTGGTACCAGTCTGCAAAACTACAATGGCATCAAATCCCAACAGAATATTTGTATAACTCACCAGCAAATTTATCCTTGTCCAGATCACCCACTGCAACAACTGCAGTTCCAAATCGAGCACCCTGGTTTCTGCCATCAATCTTCTGTGCTTTACTAAACATTGTAGACTGGAAATAAGTTAAATGAAGAGATCTTATCAAATTAGAGGCAGTAAAATGGATCTTAAACAAGTTATAAAATGGTGGGTTTGAGATTTTCATGACAGTGATTATGAATATGGTCTTCTGCGTTGTAACACCATGTAGTTCAAAGAGAAGCCGACATGCCAGAGGCAGCGTATTATTCTAAAATGTCAGACTCTGCCAGACCCAGCAGACTGCACACTTCAAGCTATGAAATGAACATGCAACATAACAATTCTGGCATGTTCACTTGATTCTGTTTAATTGTCTCAGAAATTGTAAAATGTCATTTACAGCAAAAAAATGTAAAAAAGGAAAGGCTATCCCTGTAACAGGCCCTGGAGGCCCATAGGGTTGTGAGATGTAGAGGCTCCCACATTTTCTAGACAATCAACTAACAGATGGCAGTGAGGTTGTCAGCCTTACATGTTGGCTGGCCGTCCTTTACCCCAGGAAGATTCCTGGTACTCAATTCTGTTAGAGGCTGAGTCAACCCCAGGGTCATAGTGTGGCTGGAAGGATTAGATCAATTGAAAAACATGAGTGACCTCATCGGGAATAAAACCTGTGATCTTCCAGCTTAGTGTAAATGAAAATGAATGCCTTCTGAGATGTGATACCATGTAGTCTGGTAGACAGCAATGAACACTGGAGGAATAGTGAAAAAGGGGTATGTGATATAGGATATGGAGGATTGGAATTAAGGCTGTGGATGAACCAATGCAACCTGGTCATCTGTCACTATGTCATATACTGCTAGGTTCATTCATCTATTCTGAAAATGGGGGCAGCAGGTTCCACCTGTGTACCAGACTATATGGTACCACATCTCAGAAGACTAATCATAACTTTCCTAGTGACTGGATAGAAAAATCCGATACAGTCACTACTGTCATCGTCATCATAGTTGTTATCCTCTTCCTCCTCCTCCTCAACATCACCACCACCACCACCATCACCATCATTCTCATCCTCAATACTTACCAGAATATATCTTACCTGTGAATTTGCTATAAAGACATAAATTCGGCCCTCATCATGTGAAATGGTGTACATGGGTGCTCCAACTATCAGATCATCCAGACCATCACCATTAACATCTGCTACTGCAAGGCTTCCTCCAAAAAACTCACCAACCTTTTCCCCAACCAAAGTCTTCTTTACCATATATGGTACACCCACTTCTTTTCTATAAATATATACCTGAAATTGTGACAGAGTTCATGAAATTTCATGGAATAAATCCTGGTTTGACAAACAGTGTTGTAGATTATTATAGCACAGGAATAAAACTAAACACAATGGCTCCAGTCTCATGACCAAATAAATGGGGATAGGCAGTATTATGTGAAACTGAACTCTGAAGAATAAAAAGGGAGAATATATTAATAGTTTTTCCTTCTAATGGTCTACTTATTCTAATTGTTCTGTTTTCTATTTAGATATTTACTTTCCTTATTCAGTCCAGAACCTTTTGTCTTCTCATTTGCTGTCTAAAAACAAAAATTAGGATATACAGAACTACAATTTTGCCTGTGGTTCTGTATGGGCGTGAAATTTGGTCTCTGACATTAAGGAAGGAACATTGACTGAGGGTGTCGGAGAACAGGGTACTGAGGAGAATATCTGGATCAAAGAGAGATGAAGTGATAGGAAGTTAGAGAAAACTGCATTATGAGGAGCTTCATAACTTGTACTCTTTGCCAAGTATAATTAGAAGGGCCATGCCATAGCTCAAGCAGTTAGTTGCTGGCTTCCCACCAGGGTGGCCCAGGTTCGATCCCGGGTCTGGTCAAGTGGGATTTGTGGTGGACAAAGTGGCGCTGGGGCAGGTTTTCTCCGAGTACTTTGGTTTCCCCTGCCCATCTTCATTCACCAATTGCTCCACAATCACCCTCACCTATCATCTGAGGCTGATACAATAGGCCAGAAGTGGCTGCAGTACAAGGGACTTAGTCCCACCCCACTAGCAATAAAAAAAAAGTATAATTAGAATGATGAAGTCAAGGAGGATGAGATGGGCAGGGTATGTAGCACGAATGGTGGAGAAGAGGAATACATCTTGAATATTGGTCGGAAAGCTAGGAGGAAAGAGACCACTAGGAAGACAAGGACTTGGGTGGGAGGATAATATTAAAATGGATCTCAGAGAGATAGGATGGGGTGATATGGAATGGATCAATCTGGCTCAGGATAGGGACCAGTGGAGGGCTCTTGTGAACATGGTAATGAACCTTCAGCTTCCATTAATTGGGAAGCTCTTGAGCAGCTACACAATTGGCAGCTTTACAAGAAAGCTCAGCTCAAAGAAATTAGTTAGTTGGTTAATTTCATATAATATATTTTATTTTTCAGTTTATTTCACTTCTCAAAAGGATATGGTATTTCAGAATTATCTTCAGCTATCTCTCATGTTCTATCCCACCACACTGAGTAATAAACAGTGTATCAACCAAATATAAACTTACACTCCCCTTGTTATCTGCACCTTGAGGGCCACTAGCTACATAGAACCTTTTGCCATGAAAGAACTCTCCAGAACTGACTTGATAACCTGCAACAGGTATAAACGATTATTTAATACCTTTCTTTGCTATTTCAGGTTTCTAAATTGCAATGTTTTTAATATTATTTGATTAATATTTGTTTTAAATTACTTAATACATTCAGTTAAATATACAAAAATAATTACATCACGAAACCCTTAAAGCATGCCAATATCTTGCTTTGTAATACAATTACATAATTATTAACCATTCTGATTTATGCAGTGACATTCTTTTGGAACCTGATGTGAAGGTGAAATCAATTAAATCACATTAAGTTATATTAAGGCTTAAAGGCCCACTTTTTATCATTTGAAATAAATACGGAATTTTCTATTTGATGAGAGGTTCTCACAGTGATAAATATGAAGAGTACCATCTTTTTGGATGTGATGCCCTGTAGTGTAGCAGAAGTTCCCAATATTTAAGAGGAACAAACTGCCTTCATTTTTTAGGTCGAAAAGCAAGCCAACCAGCAAGAAGTATACAGCAAGCTGAGAGCCCATTACTTGTTTGGATTACTTTTTGAACCTGGAGATGGAGATAATATGTTCATCCACAATATCAATGTACTTCCACCAGCCTACACAGTGTCACATCCCAAAATAAATTCCCTATTTGCATGGGAATCTAGAGGACACATCATATAACCTTTTAACTGCATATAAACTGACAAAATGGTAATAACACTTGGATAAGGTCAACAAAATAAATTTGTGTGGCAGCTCTTTGGTCTTTCGCTGTGCTCTTGGGTTCAGCTTATTATCAGGATACAATATTTTATGTTGACTATGACAGAAGAATATGTGACAGGAAGCAATTTCTTGTAACATGTTGACAGACGTCAGAAAGTGTTTCTTTGCTAGGGAGGAAACTTAAATGATGGGATTGTGTTTAATCCTTTGACTGCCAAGCCCTGCCATTGAGGATATAGTAATGTCAAAGCCACTTGGAACAAACACGGTTGCACTGAAAACTCAAGAGTACTCCTCAAATGATGCTCTAACAACACCAAGTATAGGTCATGTGAAAGCCTGTCCTTTCCTTTAGACATCAGTATGTCACATTTGATCCCATCTTTTGACAGAGATTCTGTATTAATCGATTAATGAGTCCAACTCTTCAGCTGTAGCATTTCCAGTGTGAAGTACTCTGAGTCAGTCTATTCAGTATGCAGAGCGTGAAAAGTGAGAAAAGAAAATTATCAAGGCATCAAATATAAAAATATATATCTTTTCTCACTCCCTTCCTGTTTACCTTCAGATTAATTACACACAGTGGCATGGTGAATGAACACAGTCTTTTATTACTACCTTCTTCTTCTACCTTGATGGATTAGGTTCTCTGGCTTGTTCCCATTCACAATTAATTATTACTACTTTTACAGTGTTAAATTATCAAATAAATGTTTGACTATACTTATACTAATTAACTACATGCCTCTTTGTGGAAGTATGTACAACTAACCAAAATATTTCATTTTGGAAAATCCTCTTATATTTACAGTATCTTGCTCAGTCACACTCCAGTCTGTTGCTTGAAATACTGCATAATGAATAGATGCTCCTGCAATAAAGAAAATATATTACTCATTATTTTGTAAAACAGCAACCCTCTAGTGCTGCATATTCTTTTTCATTAACCCTTGACAAATTTATATACAAACAGTGCCAAAACTAAGATCCAAAATGATTCTCAATATTTTTAAGTTCATGGAAGCTGAAAAATTGAAATGTAACTCCAATGACATTAGAAAAAATCAATGTGAAGAAAGAATGAACTCAGTAACCTCTTCAGAGACAAAATTGCAAATGGGAGGATAATATTAGAATTTAGAATTAGGTTGTGAGGTGAGGGTGGGAAATGTATTTAATTGGTTCAGGATAATTTTCAGTAGCAGGCACATGTGAACACAGCAGCAAATCCTGTTCTATAAAAGGTGAGAAATTTCCTGACCACTGAGCAGTTAGGAGTGTCTCAAGAAAGAACCTGCACAAAAAATGAAATAAAAAGTAAAATGTGAAAAGAACTGGTGCATCTTTATATAAGAGAAATAATGTACAGTCTTGTCTAGGTATAGTATTTTATGATAAAACATATTTTTGTTTTCATGTGTGTCATTTTATCCCACAAATCTTAGCCCAGAGACCACAATCCTCACCAAGGTTTTCTGTAATTTTCCTCATTCCCTTCAGGAGAATGCCAGGACTGTACCTCAAATTAAGCCATAATCACTTCCTTCTGCGTCATCTCCAGTTCATTATTCACTAACCATGCAGTTATTCAATGCTATATAATTTGAGTTCCTGACAGAATAATTAAATAAACCATTAATAAATGCACAAGTAATCATTAGGAAATAATTAATATACTAACCTCTAGAAAGATATACTCCAGGTGCACCAATCAGTAGTTCTGACCTATTCTGTGGCTGGAAGAAAATAAAATTAGGACAGTAATCTGTATTTTCTTTGGGCAGGTAAAGTAAAGGTGAAGTCGTCCCCATACTTAATTAATTATCAAAACACGAAGATATATGGAGAGTGAAAATATAGTTCTATGCATTCTCAACCTCAACACTAGATGCAGGTGAGTGACAGCATAGTGGAGTGCTTTACTTTGGGTAACAATTGGATATGAGGCTGAATGGGCCCCGGTGACAGTCTCAAGGCTGGGAATCATGATCCCCTGGTCCTCCACTCTGTAGCCTAATCACTGTATTGGCTGAGCTATCATGATTACTTTTATTTGGGTAATATACAAATAATAAAAATGATTTATGAAATACTCAAGAATAACTGATGAATCATATAGTACAGTGTTCTTCAAACGTATTTGACCATGCAACATTTTTTCCTTCATAAAATACTAAAAGGCTCAAAAATAAAATTTAAGGTCATGCATATGAAAAGGTCAGGGATGTCTTTCACAGAACTAACATCACGAAATGAAGGCTTATTTGAAAAACAGACAATTATTATACTATGTAAGATTTGAGGCTTTCACGGCAGTGACTATGAAGAAAGCAGTCTTCTGGGATTTGGCACCATGTATATGTGGTGTTAACCTACGTTTCGGAGGAACGTATCGCCTCCATCTTCAGGGTAGAAGAAAAAATATAAGAAATCATAGCTATACATAGCTGTGTATATTTCCAATACCAGTCTGCTTTTACTGGTTCTCACGGTCTCTTCGCTTGCAGATTTTAAGATCCATATTCACTTCTTTGTAAAATGTATGCTTATTGTGTGTTTGTTTGTGTGAGTGGGTTTTAAGGCATGTCAGCACTGATGGCCAATTCTGCCTAGATCAAATTCAACTTTAAAGATCCAGTTTGGATCTGAGGTTTCCAAAACAGTGACTTATGAATGGTATTACATTACTATCTTCTGGGATGTGACATGTAGTCCAGTGGAAGTTCACTGATGTTTCACATTAATGTACTGCTTGCACCTTCTGGGTCTAGGAGTAAGATAATCAAGCAACTACCAAGACATGAGCAGCAAGCACAGCTGAAGATAGTGGGAGGATGTTAAAATTCTTCCACACAACACAGCATCACATCCTAAACCATATTACTCTTAAAATGTCCATTATTTTTCCTGGTATGAAATTAATAAAATTATGTATTTGTTCACTGTAGAGGGGATTGACTGATTGTGGTTAAAACATCGAATGTTTCTAAATATCTACCAGACTACATGGCATGATATCTCAGAAGACAGGAGGTCTAATTTTTGATGGACCGTTATGAATTGGCTCATATTGTACAACCTTCAACCATGAATTTACTACCACACATACATTATCAGATATCTATGAATGTGACATGTACAAACCTTATGTGAAGGGAAGTGAACAGACATCCCTGCTTGACCCACCGCATAGTTCGCTACATGCTGCTTATTCACAAGAGCAGTATACATATCTATAACAATACAGATTCAACACATATTATATATGGATTTAAATGTAATTTTTTGAAAAACTTTTAATTTAGGGGGAGAAAAAACTGCTTATTTCATGCTAGTGAGTGCACAGAACTCAACGCTAAATTCAGATCAGATTAAAGGAGTGGGCATTAAATGACCCCTGCATCACACTAAGCTTAAATATCTCAAGAAATGCAGTAATAAAAATTGTACATCATTTGCAGTCAATGTTTATATATCAGTTGCTTCCATTCTCAGATATTCTGCTGAAGCTTTCAATTGGCAAATCATCCATCTTCAATAAAAAACTTTTCACAACTCATATCAGCAAAAATAGGATTCAAGTATTTTTCTTACACAGAATTAACTCTTCAAAGTTTGGAATTAATTTAATATATAAAATAAGAATTTCTGGGAAGAACTAATTGCCTACATTCCTCTGATATGATACACATCACACAGAAAACGATGTGTCCAACAATTCTTCAACTGTAGTGTGTATTTGTTGTTGTGGGGCATGTGTTTACCAACCCGTAGCCTAGCAACGATGGGGGGGATACATACACAGACATAGAGAAAGATGATGTTATAAGCCTAATTTTATTTTTGTTTTCAAAATACAGAAGTAGACTTAAAAAGCATTTGGACTTCCCTACGCATACACAATAATATTGTAGCGTGTTTTGCTACTGAAGACGCCGTTCGGATTGTTAATTGGTTTATTTAACAACCTACAAGTCTTGGCTACAATTAATTACAACACTGTTATGGGTTTCCACAATTTACAAACCCTATGCACTAATCATTCACTCTTTCCTCAGTAGTCTGCACGTATTTATAACGCGGGAGTTATACAAGTGCAACTTAATTACTCACTCCCAATACCTTCTCAGTTATCACAAACTGTCACTGATTATCACACACTAACTCGTTCACTGCTGACTTGAGAACTCACTTCGGGGGCTGATACACTTTAACTGACTCCGGCGGCTGTGTAGTTCCCTTATATAGTTGCAGCGCCCGCCTGTTATGCAATTGGTACCGCTGTTGGCTGTTACCCATGTCACAGCTGCATTGCATGTTACATCACCGTGGAGGGGGGAAACAATGGAGCGCTGACTCACCCGCCACGTCGCTGCTGGGTATGGAAGGGTTGTCCTCCATTGTGCAACATGTCACACTGCTCCCTCCTTAAGGCTGTTCGTCCCGAATAGCCAAACGGTGCACCCCCGTTCCTTTTCTTTGGAGGCTGTGCTTTCTGCGTCTCCTGTTTCGGCTACTCCTCGCAGCTCCCCCTCTTAAGACCAGCTCGTCTCGAGCGGTTTCCTGTTAAGTGCCTGAAGATCCAGTTGTATCACATTCATTCGTCGCTCATTCAGCCTTCATTCATTCTTGCTAGGGAGGCCGGTGTTTCTACATTACCGGTTCCTCCTCTATCCATTGTGTCTTTTTCCACTTTGGAGGGGGTTGACCCCTCCATAAGTTCAATTCCTTGTTTTTTTGTAATCCGACAGAAGATCTGACCATTCGCTTTGCGATCTTCATGCTGACAAACTCGTAGATGGTCTTCTTACAAATTCTCTCTCGTAGGTGCAATTGCTTTCCTGATCTACACCCTCCGATGGCTTCCTTGGTTGGCACCATTTTCTTCTGGCATAGCGGCTGTCTGCCGTCTATGTTCTTTATTCCCAGTTCTTCCTTTCCAGGTTTCTTCTCAACATCATCTGCTTTTCGTCCCATATGCCTGTGTCCTGCACAGAATGTAATCTCTATTCTGATGGTGGTCACTTCTTTCCACTGGCATCTGAAGGTTCCCTGGGGAGTTTCCTTCTGAAGGCATTTCTCCAATGTCGTACCACTGTCGCGACACGAGATGTCTTCCAGCAGGTGGCAGCCAACTTCATCCGGGATTCATAATTTCTGCGGGTCCGAGATTTATTGCAGATGTTCCTCTGACGCCATGCCACTGTTGCATGGTGGGACACCTTTCTGTGGACGACGGCCAATTTATTCTGGGGTCTGCAATTTTCCCGTGGCAGATTCTTCATATTTCGTCGTTTTCGGCCCCTACACCTTTTCTTCTTCGGTCCTCCGACCGGCATTACTTCAGCGTCTTTTACAGGTACCTCTCGTTGTTCTGCCGCCTCACGTTTCCTGTCCACTGAGGCCGGCTCTTCTTCTGGACGTGCCTCCATTTCTTGGCAGGCCATTGTCACTCCGACCGATATTACTAAGGGGACCTCTTCTTGTTGTGCCGCCGCAGGCTTTGTGTCCACTGTGGCCGGCTTTTCCTCTTCTAGACATATGGTGGCTGTACTTGCTTCGATGGCTCTCGTTTTTGCTTGGGTAGCTTCTCTTTCTGCGGCCATCATGTATTTCTTATGCTCTAACCAATAAAACTGAATAAGTGAAATGTCTAATAGGAACATTAACCTTTCAAAGCCCATTGCTTCTACATGCAGCAGTTGCTTTAACATACTAAAAGTCTGCATTCTGCATACAAAAGACCATAAGTTTTTCCTGTAAGAAACAAAAAGCTGTAAATTAGATGCTACTTCTGGCAATCTCCACAGTCACCTGCAGCAGATCCCCAAATCTCACAGGAGAGTACTGTCATCATACAAGCTGGTAGATATTTATCAACATCTTGGGTGAATGTGCTGTCTCCATCTTCAGTGTAGTTACTCTTCTACCCTGAAGATGAAGGCAACAGTTTCCTCCAACGCTTAGGTAACTCTAGACCAGATTACAAAATGTCACATATGAGAAGACAGCTATCCTCGGGAAGTAGAAACTTTATTTTGACAAAACACTTGTGTAGCTACGGATATGGTGAGAAACACAGCCTTTAAAATGTGACTGCATCTTGTTGAATTTGGGATTCTCACAGCTGAGACTGGGAAAAGCACTATCATCTAGGATGCGATGCCATGCAGAAATTTAGCCATGTTTCACATGAATGTTGGTAAACTTGTACCAGTTTGCATGGCATCACATGCCAGAAGATAGTACTCCTGACTGTAGCTTATTTTCTTTATAGCATCAGTTATTACCTTGATTAAGCAGAGGCAATAATTTGTAGACACCATTAGCAGATGAAATATTCTGCTCTATTTTTGAGCAGTAACATACACCAATCATGAAATCAATTGAAGTCCTCTTGTATGTATTTCTCCACCGATGACCACACACCTAAAACCATTTAATTAATATAATTTCTTCCACAGATCAAACCCATACTGCAATATGAAACATGCTACACAGGCTCTTGAACTGCAGAATTGAGAAGCACAGTACAGTACAGAGCAACCAGATCACCAGTCATTATGCATCAATGATACTATCTGCTTCACGGAGCATAGTTCAGTGACAAAAGGAAATTATTCACAAAAGTAATGGTTGATATAGTACTACCTTAAGAAGCATACCTGACAACAGCAGATAACATGTATGAGAACATTAGGTATCACTGCCATAATTTACATTTGTAGAACCATAATTACATGTCGTTCAAGATTTGAAATCTACTAGCTGTGACTAAGATGATTATTATCTTTTGGAATGTGACACCATGCATGAATGCCAGTTGGGGGGGGGGCATACTAGGCATCTGCCATCCCTCTCGATTAAAAATATTTAAAAAGCAGGAAAGATACCAAATACCAATAATAAATATTCACATTTTTTTAAACTGCTAAACGTAGTCTTAATCACTTTTAACATAATGTAACGTGTTTTGCGTTACCGAAGACGCCGTAGAGATGTTTAATTGGTTTATTTAACGATCTACAACTAACGNTGCCATGCAGTCCTGAACATCAGTACAATCATTTTGGAGAAACCTGCTATTTCCATCCTCATGGTAGAAAGTAAGCCAAGCATGGACAGATGGACAGATGTGTTACAGCCATAGAGACAGGGAGGATGGAACCAGGATCCTGAATGAACCAATAGGAGAAGGGAGAACTATGAAGAAATACTGGCCCTTCGAAGAGCCACTTTACAAGGGTAGAGTGACTGGAAGAAACAATGAGTTTCAGTAAACCAACAAGAGGTGCACTGTTTCATTGTTCTTTTCTTCTTGACTTCCCTCTTACCTCCTATCGATTCCCTAAAAATCATTACTTTGCCCAGTCACTCTGTCCTTGGAGAATGATTCTTTAACCTTTAAGAGATGGGCCACTTAAATTCCCGTAATGGCAGCAGGCCGGAGTTAATTTAAATGCCCACCATTGTAGAGTATTAAAAATTGTAAGCATGTTACTGAAAATGCTGTGATTTCTACAATTTTTGTGATTAACGAACGAAATAAATGCTGCTTTTATCTAGAAAGAATATAGAATCAGATATTGTAATTTACAGATTTTAAAGTCTGTAAAAATTGTTACACTGATTCCAAAATTTTTTTTCCCAATTTTGAGTGTCTGTCCACAAATATGCATATAGTTTCTGCAGTATAAGTGCATGCTGCTGACATCCTGTCTTACTATGTCTTATCTGGCGAAAGGGGTGGAAGTTTATGTTTGTATTGCACATTCTCCAGTCATGCCGGAACCTTTCTGTATGCACGAGTGTGGGCGAAGTCTTATAGTACTCTGTCCTTCAGACACTCTGACTGTGTATACCTTGGACTAGCCACACAGAGGTACTGTTCCTGGAATAGCCCCACATTTCCCCCTTGCTTCCATGCCACTTTCAGAGTCATCTGTACCGCATTCTGAATCACTGTCATTTATCAGCGGCCTAGCAATTTTGGCTTCGTCCATGGTGGATAGTTAAAATTGTGATGCTTTATAAGCGTTACGATTAGAGGAGGCAACTCGACATCACTGGCCGACTTCCTCTAATACGAGAGTGAGGTGTCGTGTGCGCTCTTCATGTGGGAAATGGTGTTACATCTGGACAAAGTGCATGAATTGCGACGTCGGACTCTGCATTCAGTTAGATGATGCAGGAGGGAAGACTGTCTACTTATAAAGTGGGTGCCCAAAAATAATGTAAGTAGAACAAGTATTTCTATCTTAAAATTAGATTTTAAAACACTGTGTGCACGCATGGACTGTGCGTACCCATACAGTGTTGCACGGCCACTCGGCTACACTTTAAGGTCTCCATACAGTGTCACTAGGCTCTTAAATGTTAAATAGCCAATATTCTTTACAACTGCTTTCCTTATTCCTATTTGTTTGCTCACAGACCTTGTCCTGACTCCCATACCCTACATCCATGCTACTTTCCTACCAATGACTTTCTCTTCTATCCTGAAGGTGGAGGAGGCAGAAGGTTCCTCTGATATGTTAGTAATGATCCACATGGAGTCACATCAAAGGAAATAATATTATTCATAATCTTACATATTCTTCAAATTTAAAATACGTGCACTGTACATCACAGTAATACTGAGATACAATATTCAATATAAGATTATGGACTTCCAGGATGTCTTGCCACCAAATTTGGTAGATACACGTCAATGTTTTGATGGACCCTACCACCTCTATCTTCAGGAGAGAACAAGCAATGGTACTTACATACCAGACTACAAGGCATCATATCCCAATAGACTGTGATCTTAATTCTGACCTCTGTCAGAACCAAAAATTTCATAATATTGCTGATGATCTTGTGACATACAACTTATAAAATATATGGTATTCAAAACTTGTATATATGTTGCACTCACAACAACATCCCCTTCCTCTTCTCGGATATCCATTGCTCCTCCAATCCAAGCTGCATTTTTTTGTTCTTGGTATTTCAATTTTCCTTTTCCATATTCCTTTTCATTTTCTGTATACCAATTCACACACCAGAATTAGTAAATTTTCATTTCATCCAGTGACATAAAAAGAAAACATTCAATGAAAATAATTAACAAGTAAGAATTACAATGACTGAACATGATAATCAGTGTCATGCTGACATTTGTGTTTGTGGCTGCCCCTATCAATCTGAGAATCTGTTGGAGTGATTGAACTTTTAAAACCTTTCCTTCAAGAGGATAATGTAATATAAATTCGCATTTCCACTGAGAGAAGAATGAATTCCATGAAGTTCAGCGCTTACTATTCACTAGAAAATCTTTTAATATCTCTTTTGCAATTAAAAAAATTGATGTCCTCTAAATTCTATTTTGAGAAGCATACTGTACTGTAACTGAATATCTAAATAATCAAAAGATTAATATCAGAAAGTACCAATATCTTTAATGTTTTACTGTGCCCACAAGTCAAGTGCATTTATTATTAGTTAAAATGCATTAAGCGGCCTCCGTAGTCTAGGGGTAACGTTCCCACCTCGTGACTCAAGGTATGCGGGTTCAAACCCGGCAGAGGTCGTGGAATTTTTAAGGGTGGAAAAATTCAGGGAACAAGTCCTCCGGGAGGGACTTTAAGCCGTGGGTCCCGTGTCGTAGCTTTACAGTACGTAAAAGAACATCATGTCCCAAGGAGACCACTGAGCTAAATTCAGGACATTTCCCGCCCAACAGTAGTCTCTAACGCCTCTGGTAGATGGGGGAAGCATCGAGATACCGCTGAGCCACTAGAGGCCGAATTCGCTGGTCGAGTCGGGACTGATGACACGCACCAGTACCGGTAGGGAATAGAGACTGGTAGACTATCATAGGGGGACGCACAATGGACCAACAGTTGGTTTAAGTGCATGGGGAAACCCACCCTCTCCAATACAATACAATACAATAAAATGCATTAGAACAAACTGAAGAACCCAGTCTTGACTAGGGATATGACACATCACAGCATCCCAATTAACTAAAGTGATGGATTATCAGTTTACTGGCAAACTTACGAGCAGTATCAAACTTTACTGCATCACATGATTCTGCAATAGGACATCTGAACACCACACCTGGTTCTATGACACCAGGATACAGCTTGGTATCATTACCACGAGGGGCACCAATCTGAACCCTAAAAAGAGAATGAGTGAAGATACATTAAAATGTTGCTTTAAATTTACAGTAGGAATTGTGTCATGGTAACATTTTTGCCCGTTATTTTGGTGCTGGTGTACATTTTATTTCTCAAGCTAACAAAATAGAGTTATCTAACAGACTTCAGTACAATTTGCTTTCAAATTAGACTTTCATCAAGTCTCCAAAACCTTAACAAACTGATTACAATGTGATGTAAGCCTAAACAGTTACTTTATTCAAAATGGTATATTATTCTCTTTCATAGTTATGAACAGTTACCAATATTTTGGAGGAACCTATGGCCTTCATTTGTCTACATTAAAGATGAAGGCAGCAAATTCCTGAAAGAGTGACAAATACCCAAAGTGTCATAACCTTTATGATTATGATCTTAATTTTCATTGACATGAAAATGTCAAAACTAATCATATTACTTTCTTGTGTGTATGCATATAAAACTAATATACACTACAGAAATCTCTCTTCTCCAGTGTCCAGTTAAGCTCTGCAACCCAGCAGGCTACATCCTCAGATATAAGGCTGAGACATGAAACTGATCACACACCTCCCTATATCACAGAGATCAAGAATGCGTGGACCTATACCCCTTGGTCATCCAGCCCATAGCCAGTTGCTATACCAGCTGCACTATCCCGGCTCTTATCCTATGGTGTACTTCTGTGAATACTCAATTCTAGCGGACATCAGTGATGGCCACCCTGTCCCTTTTATTATTCTGTTATGTGACGTTCACGGAAACCAAGCTGGCCTGCGTTAAGCAGACCTCTTTCTTCAATGTGCTTTTGGAATATTTTTCAGAATACTTTCAGGGATAGTTTTCCTGTTGTGGATAGGAGGCTAATCGGACGTAAATTTTG
>NW_019737437.1:66200-129896 GCF_002891405.2 Cryptotermes secundus
ATCAGAAACATCTGGAAAGTTTCGAAATATGGTGTTGGAGAAGGATGGAGAAGATCAGTTGGCCCGATTATGTGAGAAATGAAGAAGTGTTAATTAGAGTCAGTGAGCAGAGGAATATCCTACACGAAATAAGAAAACGGAAGGCTAATTGGATTGGTCATGTTTTACGCAGAAACTGCCTTCTAAAAGAAGTTATCGACGGAAAGATAGATGGGCGGATAGAAGTGACAAGAAGACGTAAGAAGATGCTGGATGACCTTGGGGACAGAAGAGGATACTGTCATTTGAAGGAGAAAGCTCTAGATCGCATTAAGTGGAGGAATTGTTTTGGAAGAGACTGTGGACCTGTCATCTTGACAGATTACTGATGATGATGAATGAGGGTATAATGTATATTATTCAGGAATTGGGATATTCAATAATCTACCACAAGGCATCAGGAATCTATTAAATGATATTACTAAATTCAAACAGGCTCTAAAAGAGATTCTTCTTGCTGGTTCATTTTATTCTTTAAATGAATATCATGAACGGAACAAAAGGGGTGATCTTGATTCTTATAAATAGTATCTAAAATTAACCTTGACAAGTCCTTGACTTCTGAGAGAAGTTATTTATTCCATTTATTGTTCATGCATGTTAGATGTGTGAGTGATTTAACAAACATTATTTGATATTGTACTGTTTATTGATAATATCCATTCATATGCATTGTTTTTATAAACTGGATGAATTTTATAAGATAAACGGTTAATATGTTTTCATCTAGTATTTAAGTCTTGCTGTAGTCACATTTTATTATGTTAAGTGAGTGTGTTGTCTATGTTCTATATTATGTTATTTTGACTTGTTCCAGTGATTGGTTGGAACATTTCTTTGATTTTTGACGTATTCTAGATCCAGTGGTGTCAACTTGTTTCTCGCCCTGTAATTGGAACTACTTGAATATAAGAATAAATTAAATTAAATGAGGGTTTACTGTACTTGCAATGCAGCAACTTACCAAGGCTTGATTCCTGAATGAAGTAACACAGTGAAGCCAAAATAGCTGCCCCTTGCTCCTGTCCCTTTCAATGGATCTTCATACATTATGGGGTGATTTGTATCCAAGTTGAAGCCATGGGAAGAAAGCAAAAGAATACTAGTTACCAGCAATGTAAACAACAAAAACATTTTTCACTAATGACAAGCAGTTTCTAGCCCTGCTTATGAGTATTAATAACATGTAATTAATCTTATAGAAGTGCTGTTCCCATTTTGTATGGCGATAACATCTAATCTGAACACTGATTACCTAACAATGCATGTATGTCTGACATTTGCATGTCTTGTGTTATCTACACAGGAAAGAGAAAGGAAGTCCAGGTCAACCACAAAACAGGAAACTGCACCAAAAGGAACAGTCATGTGCCAGATAATCGACAGGAAATTAAATACATCAATGGCTTCATTTTAGGAATCGTCTAATGTTCCTTTATAACATATATAACACCACCCATACATGTGTTCAAAAACAGTCAGTCTTTGTCAGGATAATTATGTACTCACTCTAACATTACTGTTCAGATATATAACCACTGCTATCATTTGTCTACAGAGACAATTACACTGGCTATCAGCCAGTCCAGTACACTATATACAGTATATATACATTTACATACATCATTTGAATATTTGGTATATCAATACACAAAACCATTGTATTACAATACACTTAGTGTGGAAATTTGCAAATTTTTTGATTCAAGAGTACAATCTCAACATACATACAAAAATAGATAACTCTTCACCATCTTCTTAAGTGCAACACACTGAAAAGAATATTCATATGTGGGATATTACAAAGGCCATATTATACAACATGATACATTTGCTAAACATTCCTACAGCTTACAGTATACAGAAAGTATGATATAGAAATTCATGTAGGTAAGAATACAAAACTCACTGTGCATTTGACAACCTCCAAGTGTTTAAATTTCTTTCTGTGGGGTGGAATCTAAATGAACACTCACTATTACTAGCTTTCTGGACTTCCGTCAATCAACTGTTGGAAATGGTACATATCTGTCACCTTAGGGTGGGACAAATCCAGCTCCAAAAACACTTGTGTTCTATTTTAGACTATCAGATGATGGACAAAGTCCAGAAAACTAATAATGTGTGTTCAAATTTAACTTGCAAACAATGCCTAACACACTGACTTCTTGATAAATGCCTATTATCCTGACTACAGCAGTCTTGTTTACAATGGAACTTAACAATTATTTCAGTTTGCTTCTAAACAAACACATGCTTAAATAATAATATTATTAATGACAGATTATGGCCACTATTTCAATCACCCAGAAGTTAATATCACAACAGAAAGAAGAGCACATAGCAACTGGTACTCACTGGCACATCAGTATACCTATTACAAGATGCATAGTTACTTTCATTTAAGTAAATGCTAGGCAGTCTATTTATGAATATACCATAAACTCCACAACAGTGTACAGTAAACTCAGAATAAATGACTTACTGATAGTTTCAGGATCATCCTAATAATAATACATTGACATGGTTCAATATTATCAGAAGCACATTTATATAAAGGAAATATTAATAATTCCAGTTCCTGAAATAGATAAAAAATCCATCTCTTCAATTTATGTTGCCAGCAATAAACTACATTTATTCTTATACAGAACAGATGTGTGTGTGACCCGGAGTGGAAATGGCTTTTCAGTACTAGGTAGACACTCCAGTTCAGAAGCAGGCAGATGTTCCTGATCAGCAGAAAATTGCAGGGAATAACAAGCCCATATTAAATGGAAATTTAAATGCTAAATAGTCTTGATACTGACAGTGTCATTAAACAACCAACTTAAGGCATTGGAAATAGCCTTCTCACAATGAAGCACCCTGTCTCTATGAATCTACTTCCATTTCCAGCTGTGTGTAACATACTTCAAGAGCCTGCTCCATAACTTCCTGTATTTCTCCACTATTATACTACCCAAATTGATGAAACATTATAACGCTATAATTAGTCAGGAAGAAAATGGTAAACTTCCAAATGTTTCTTCACTTCATTGTGACCAAGCTGTTATTTCTGTCTGTTGAGAATAAAATTAGATTTGGTGTAGTGAATTAGATTAGGTGGGTTTTTCAGCTTTTAAAAAAGACTTAAAATCATTTTTATTGAAACATTCTTTTTATATGATAAATGAATTTGTTAGTTTTAATAAAAAAAGTGGATGGTGCAAGCACTTATGTTTGGATGTCATAGCTATTCATGAGCTGTATATAGTAGTTTGTATATTTTTTGGAATGTTGTATTTATATATTGCTTATGATTGTAACAAAGTTAGTAGTATGCTTGTAACTTTGTAGATTTATTTTGTTAACTTGTATTACTGAATGATGTGTCCAAGTGTTACTATGTAGCAAAACGGATGAAATACAATACAATACGATTAAAGGGATAAATGTTAAATGACACTTGCACCATGACTGTATTTGATATATTGTGCATCTCCTAAGATGTACAGGAAGATAAATATAAAGTATGGCAGCTACATAGTCAGTACTCTCCACTGTAGGAAAAGTTGCTTCAAATACACCAAGTTAACAGTTAACTTCTGAAGTCAGACAACAATAGCATAAGTAGTTAAATTTGGAAACTTCAGGATAGTACACCTACAAGGGAACAATCAACTCATGGAACTCATAAGGAATTACCTCTCTTTTGACTGCATTTAGAGCACAATCTGACTTATCATTTCATACTTTCAGTGTGTCTGTTTTCACAATTACCACTAAATTAACAACGCAAAAGGAAAAAATTAATATCTTTCCTTTACTTAATTTTCAAAGTTTCCAAATATAATATGTTAAAATGTTTTAAACCAGTGTTGCAACTGTCCTGAAGCCCAAACCAATGTTCTAGTCAGTTTCCTTGAACCAACATGCTGTAAGCGCAACAGTGAACATCTTATTTCATCGATAATTTTGTGACAGTAAATAAAAACAAACTGTTATAAATATCCAGTCTTTGGCATCAACATAACGGAATAGTTATGGACTGTACAGTTGGCTACAGCAGACACAACCTTGAATCTTTATCATCCAAGAACAAAGAATTTAAAATTTTTGATACTATAACAGGGTTGGCAGTTGGATTTTAATTGGGGGATAATGGTAGTTATTGAAAGAAACAATCCTCTGTCTACCAGACCACAAACATGTAGTAGCAATAGTTGCATGCATGGATAATAAGAATGAGAAGATTACTAATTGGAGACATCACTTTGTTTGGCAGAAATTTAATGACATTTTGGAGGAACATACTGCCTGTCTTCAGGCATGAACAGTAAGCTGAGCAAGCCCAGAAGATAGGACTCTGCATTGTCATCACCATGCGAATTTCAAATTCCACAGTAAATATTAAAATTGCAGCATTTAAGTGCTGTCATACATAGACTTGCTGTTAAGTGGAAGATGTGAAAATACAGGCTCAAAATTACAGAACCTTATGTGGCCAATATGATTTATTTTCATATTTTCATCTGTCTGCTACATTGCTGTTGTTTTTTCATACCAGACGATACAGTTCAGACGCAAAATTGTGGTTTATTACTAAACTTATTTGAATATATGAAGATCTGAGGTTTTCTGGAGTTAAGACCTAAAAGTATCAAATTTAAAAAATTTCAACCTTTACAGAAATGGCTATGTCTGACAGCACAGGATATCTGTTGACATTTTACATGCACTATATAGCCAAGAAACAATGGAAATTGTTACATTTGAAGTTCTTTGGGAACTGTTATTTTTGTTATTTATCCATAAAAGAACAGCAACTCTGAAAACCTAAAAAGTGGCTTGATATTTCTATGGCTCAGATCATTTTAAATTTGAACCGTCTTCAAGCAGTCATCCTGAAGGAAAGTATCTGGCTTCAAATGACTAAATCTCTGCAATCAACAAAGATTATTTTGAATATTTAACTCTTAAACAAGATTTCAGTATACTATATTATAAGGGACAGGACCCTTTTATTATATGACATTCTACTGTTATGAGGAGCAGAGGGTTAAGGTGCTCTATGGAAGCCAAATCTCATTGAATATACTCGGTCCAAGACAGAGTAAGAGTGGCCACATCCAACTTTTCCCACAGCCTAGAAAGTTGTGTTACTAAGTCAGCAAAGTATATTTTAATTACAATGGGATCAGTAAATGAATCTACAGTTTTCTTTCTGTGGGATCTACAACTACAGGTTTCAGATCTGGTGTTTCATTATATTAACACACACACTGCCATTTCATACAGAAAAGCACAGCACTATTCTGCAAACATTACTTCAATTTTCAAAATTAAACAGGGTATGAAGATATAATTTAAAATGGATGCAATGAAGCCTTTTGTGGCAACAGCTGCAAGAACACAGTATCCAATGTTTCAGAAACTGTTTCTGTCTCCATCATCAATGATTGATATGAAGAGTGACATGATAGCATACTGTATTTATTATACCAACAGAATATGATCCCGGTTATCTCTGCAATTTGCAGATGGTGTCCAAAATGTTGAATACTATCTCCATCTTTATGCAGCTGATCACTCAAAATAACTCCACTGCACACAGGCACTGTGAAAACTTTAAATCATACAAACCCCAAATAAATGTTTATGCACATATTTGAATTCTACATTCCAAACTGTTGTTCCTATGACAACATGTCCATCATGTCATGCCACTCATTGACTCTTGTTTCATCATCAAACTATGCTTTTGTTCAGTGTTGTGTGAGATACAGTTGTTACCAATATCAACACTGTTTTTGGATAATAGCATTTTTCTGGTCTCCAAAATGCCAGAACTACAATGTATTTCTATCCATATTCATCAACCAGAATGCTATTAACTGCCGTGAAAGCTTAAAATCCACAGTATTACCATTATATCAAAGTCTGCTCACAGATTTTCTGATTAAAAACTAGTTAATCGTTCAAAATTCTTTAAAAAATAAACTCAATGTTTACTGATCATTCATTGAATTCCTGTTGACCTGTGGCCTGCATGTGGTTTAGGTATCACATTTCTGTTGCACTGCTTATGAGGAAAGCAGATAATAATGTTAAGTCATATGAAGTACATAGTGCGTAACAAAACTTTACATAACAGCAAAGTTGCTACAGTAGTATAATACGAGGGTCGTACTGAAAGTCATGAGCAAAAATTTTTTGTAAAGTAACATGCTTTATTATTGACAAACCAAATACACCACCTCAATCTACAGACCTTTCTTTATTTTTCCACATAGTCGGCACTTTTTTGTACACATTTCTCCCAGCATTCTGGGAGTTTGAAAATTCTCCTTCTGTAAAATTCCGTTCCAGCCATCCGAAGACACTGACACACTGCTTTCTGCATTGCCTCCCTTGTCTCAAAACGTTGTCCATGCAGCTGATCCTTCACAAATCCGAAAAGATGGTAGTTGGAGGGTTCCAGGTCAGGGCTATAGGAAGGTTGTGGAAGAAATTCCCACCCCATCTTAGCAATTGCTTCCAATGTGAGGCGAGTGGCATGGGGGCGAGTGTTGTCATGCAGGATGTTTCATCCTGGACATTTATCGCGCAATGCACGATGGAGCTTGTGCAGCATCTGGACATAATGAGCAGCACTAATGTCTTGCCCAGGTTCCAGGAATTCAGCCAGAATAAACCCCTCTGCATCCCAGAAGACTATGCCCATCACCTTCGCAGCTGATGGCACTGTCTTTGCCTTCTTTTTTGATGGAGAATGCAAATGGTGCCATTCCATACTCTGCCGTTTCGTTTCAGGCTCAAAATGGTGAAACCAGCTTTCATCACCTGTCACAATACAGAGCAAAAAATCATTGCCTTTGTGTTGATATCTCTGCAGCAGTTCTGAGGTGATGGCTTTTCGCTGACCTTTGCGGCCTTCAGTCAATAACCGCGGGACCCAACGAGCACATACTTTCCTATAGCCCAAGCTTTCAATCATCTCCTGTACTGCACTGTGCCCTATTCCAAGTTTTCGCGCTATTGTGTCCACAGTCACATGCCTGTCATCTTGAACAATCTCGTCCACTCTTTCGTTGTTGCGTTCAGTTGAGACTGTTCGAGGACGACTGCTCCAAGGCTCTTCTTCGATGGTGTTCCCATCTTTAAAATGTTTCACCCATCTCTGAACACTGCTCGCACCCATGCACACTTCCATAAGCACGCTGAAGTCTCTGGTGAATTTCTGCAGCAGGGATTTCCTCTTTCATAAGAAATTTGATGACAGCATGCTGGCGAAATGACATATTGTTGTTGGTTATTTTGTTAGGAGTGATACTGGTCACGTGATGCAAGCTATTGATATCACAAGACATTCAAGGTTAACACAACAGCTGGTTCCACCTACCACTGTACTCTCTTTCGTCTGCTGTTCCCAGATTGCATGCAAAAAAAAGTTGCTCATGACTTTCGGTACGACCTACGTACATACAGTATTGCTCATGACTCTGAAAGAAGAAAACTGATAATGGGTAATGAGTGTACCTATCAGCTCAACAATCCAGAAAATTAGGCTTGCAATACATAATCAGAAGTATCTATTCTTTGCTTGTGACAGTCACTTTCCTTGTCAGTATCACATTATATAGTAGCTAAAACTTTAAAATTTAAACAAGGAATAATATGCAAATTGAGGCATCAGTCATTGTTCACTTTCCATACAGTACGGACAATTCTTCGCAAGATGAGGCATTGACTATACAGTAAGTAATAATATATACTATATCTTCGATATCAAAATCAATTATTAATTATAACAAAATTTAATACTATTATATTCATATCATTGTCAGATTAATTTGCAACATCATGGGCCTCCTATGCATTCTTATATATAAAAAAAATATCAAATTTCCAATTTGTCCATGGAAACGTATGAAAAGTAAAATATCGACGACTGATTCGATGTTATATAACATCAATTTTATCTTGTTTTATATAATAACTTTTAGTTTTTTATATAATCTGACTTATTGTATTTTTATGAAAAGTATTTTAAATGATTAATAACATTGTATCCAATCTAATGTACTGCAGTTCAATGGTATATGTTTGTTAATATGTGTTTGCCTGATGAATGCCGTTAGTGGCTGAAACATGTAGCGTAACCATAGCTGCGTGCTGTCCTTGATTTTTTCTGTTTGTTGTGTTGTGACGGTCAATAAAGAGCTGTACATTAGAGTATATTCATACAAATAAAAATGTTGGGAATGAGGATTCTAATCATATTCAAAAACTCTATCACAGTATTTGCACATTTCTTTAAGAGTTGTGGTTACTGAGCTTACTGGAAAGAGAAGTTTTGTATCTTTTGCTTTTCTCTATTAGGACCAGGATAGGAAACAGATTTTTGTATACCTCAGATTACATAGTACTGAATGATGAATTGGAAAAAATGTGGAAGGAAGTGGTCATGGCCTAATATGAGGAAATATCTCAAGATTTGTCTGGCAGAAACAACATGGAGTGTCTGAAGTGTGACAAGATGAGACATGAGTACTATGAACATTCTCCATGATTCCAAGCAACCCATTTCTTCTTATCCTTCCAATACAACTACAGACATAGTCGTAAAGCAACTGTGATTAACTGCACCTAAGGTCTTCCACTCTGGCATTCTACAGCGACATTTTTAATCCTACTGACCAGTTCACGGTTCTGTCCTTCACTGTGACCGGTCCACCGCCAGCTGCAAAGTGTATGTGAATTTTGCTGATAACTCAGCATGCTTGATGGCTGATAATGTATGGAATGAAGGAAAATAATACACCTCTACACAGTATTCTGTTACATGACAGGCAGTGTGGCTCATGCATGTGAAGTCTGTTTATGATTTGTCAGAAGCAGGCAGTAGTTATCAGCGCCATGAGCCATTTGTTCCCAGTTAGCAGTTAGTCTGCAGTGTGGCATGACATGGTTCATGAAACTTTAGAGCAACGTGTATTTTTGTATGTCACCTATGTGAAATACAGATCTGCTTTAAGTGCTGGAGAAAATTTTGATGTGAATTTCATGATGAAAGAGTTCCTAGCAGACAATTCATAATTTGGTGAATAAACATAGAATGGGACTCCACTAAGTGCTTCATGAGGAGAAGTTGGATGACACAGGGGCCAGACTTGAACATACACCTAGAAGATAACTGAAAGGTCTAGTTCAAGAGACTGGAGTGTCAAAGTCTAGTGCAAGGATTGTTGTACGTGTTCTTTAATGAAACAATTAATTGCAAAAGATATTTACGTGAAGAGGGATGGCATTTTCAAAACCTTTGATCTGTAAAAAAAAGGTAAGACTTCCCTTCATTCCAAATGTTACCGGCATGCTGTCATTGCAAAATTCATGTGCACTTCATGGCTGGCAGTGCCCTGGTAGTGGTGAAGCACATAGCCGTGAAAGCATCAATTTTATTAAAAAACACCCTGTATTTAGCAACATTCTACCGTGACATCTGCATTGAACCTCTTGAAATGTAAAAGCCAAGAAATCAGAACAGTCTCTGAAGGTCTGTATGTATAGTCAAACTACCACTTACGGATTTGCTGGAGAGCAATTGACCTGAACATTAGGATGATAATGAGAATCTTAAATGGAGGAAATTGACTTATGATCAATGAAACTGGATGTTATGTGAGGGAAAAATGTAGATCAAGGATCATTAAATGGGGGTTCTGATGTATTAACATAAACCTAATGCATTATAATTTCTTTTCATTTTTTCTTTTCAACATATCACTCCAAAACTTCTGCTTTCAGTCCAAGTACAGTCCCATCAATTACACTTCTCACACCCATGGTATGAGAACATATGCTCCTTTTTGCACATATTATAAGACATGTCTGAAGATACACAGATTGCAAGTACGAAACAAAAATGATACTGTTAATTAAAGAACATGGTCTTCCAGGATGATTCCATGTAGTCTGGTAGAGAGGTAGCAACACTTTGGAGAACATACTCTCCCATCTTAAGAGTCAACATGAGAGTCTACAAACTCCATGGCATTACATCTTTGAAGACACTAACCTTTATATTCATTGTTGTGAGAACTTCAAATCCCAGAGTCAAGCTACTTATACACTATTCCAAATCATGATCTAACTTATGTGAGAAGATCCTGATATGCAGGCGCCCCACACTATAGTCGCTTCTACCACCACATCAACAAGTAGCAGTCACAAAGTTTTAAAGAGATTTATCTCAAAATATGCACTTCATATCCATTTTAGTACAATTTTAATTTTTATGTTTTAATCTTTAGTCTCTAATTATTAAATTTTATTATCTGAGTATTTAAAAATTTTAACTGACTCAATTTATGCATTTAAAAACACTCAAGAGCACAATAAGGATCCTTATTGAAGAATTAGATGCAATTCAACAACTGAATCTGGTATCATTGTACACTTGGTGATGATCCAGTAAAGGGTCAAAATATGTTGTCAATAAAAACATGTTGATACGATAGCGACTCCTTTGTTTTAAATACAGAATATTGTTCTGTAGACTGCATACTTTTGTATACATTTTGTGTATCTTGTTTAGACAGCATTACATCCCAGACAACCATAATTTAAATACTCACTGCCATGACAACTTCAATCTCATATAATGGACTGAAAATAAACATGTTGGTGTTGTACCGACATGATTAACATGCCAATAGCATAAGATAGCTTCGCTGGATGATCAGAAAATCTTCTCAAGTTCAAATAAGAGCTTGAAACACAGAATATGGTCTCTCTACTTAATGAAAAAGATGTTTTATAGCTCAAACAAATGGCTGAAACACTAAAAAATGGCTTTTCTAGATGACTAGACAAATATATTTTCTAGTTAAAATAAGAGAATGTAACACAGAAAATTGGCTGTCTAGATTATTAGACAAATGCTTTCTCATTCAAACAAAAGCATGTAAACAGAAAATGGCTTCTCTAGACAATTAGACAAATCAGTTTCTAATTCAAATTAAAGCCTGTAACAAAGCAAAAGGCTTCCCTAGATTATTATACAGATATTTGATCAAATAAAACATGCTGACAAGGGGCTGTTAGGAGTTTCAGTAATAAATAAAGTGCCATTGTCATGGCCATGAACCAGTTTCTCCCGTATGTATATGTATGATTGTTTCACTCTGTGCACTGGACAACTGGGAGTCTGACATGTTTTTTTATAATGACAGTCACAATAGTTTTCAATACAGCACTAACACATCAATGTGGGTACATAAAATTATATTTGAATCTTCCAATTTTACAATCAGTCAATCTTAACTGTGATCATGGTAATTCTGGTCTCCCTATAAATATGATATGCTTCAATAAATCAATTATCTTTCTAAAAAATAGATCATCATTTTGCATATAGACTGGAAGATCAACAAATATCTGGTTCAAACTATTATATATCAATGAAGATAGTGTCGCATTGATGATACCTTGCTAAGCATTTGTTCATTACTTACATAAATGATGGCCATGCATTTGTTACAAAATATAATACACAATATTTTTTGAACATAATGAAAAACAAAACAAAAATTTATGATCTTTATATGTGTTTTGCATCCTGTTCAGAAAGCAGTTAATCTGCAATAAGTGAAATGTAAGAATACATAATTACCCAGAAACATTTCTTCTTTCAGGTGTATTGCTATTCTCAAATCTTGTAGAGAAACAGCCAACTGACTAGACTTTAACGTTGCCACACAAGTGTGCAAATGAATTGCTCAATCTACTGTTACAAGTAAAATTACATACTATTATGTCCACTTGTTAATAATATAGTATATAACAACAAACTGTAACTATAAGTTATACTACAAAATTAATGATAATAGTATATGTACACAAGAAATATTGGAAGTTCTGCATTACTTACCAAACATACTCCAACTCATTGAAAATGGAAGACAAAAAATAAATGTCATATATACACCATAAGCATTAATGCTTCCGTTCAACTACATTCATTTACATGTATACATCTGTAGTTAATGAAGTTTAGTATGACCAGTAAAACATGTGGCAAACTAATCAGAAGCATCTACAGAGAAGAAATAATATCGACTCACAGCACGTTTGCCAATATTGAGGTATATCATGGTTACTCAAAACTCCTAATTAGCAGGGTTTCTGAATGCTTGGAAGAAATAATGGGTACTGTACCCCTGTCAGAACAGTTACAACCCAATGACACCAAAACTGAGGCATTGCAAAAAAAATATAGGCCCATTTCAAAAGCATAACTTAAAAACAATGAATTATGGAAAGTAGCATATGAAGACTTGTACATGCTGATAACACATACATATGAAGAAAACTTATACAGACTACTACTAACATTTTACACGTGATCAGTCACTATGGCAAATCATAAACAGCAAATCTAGAATGAATGTATACAGTACAAAACAACAAACTTACTATGAGATGTTAAAAAAAAACAACACTAATGCTATTCATCCTCACTTCACTTTGCAATCCTTACTTCACACGGCTCTACTAAATCGGACTGCATCCTTTTCTGCAGTCTGCCTATAGATCACCATCACTTTCAATCTTCCGAATATGCTACTGAAGGCTAGGAATAGTATGAATCTATGATCACAAAATAATGTTACAAATTCAGTTAGAATCTGAATCGCCAATATGATTTCTGTAATTTCTACGGGCTCTATCAAGCCGACTTTTGAATCGCTTAAAGATCATCCAGTCAGGGTCATCAGACCCATCGTTGTCAGTTGCTATAACGCGAGAACTGTTGGACTCCACACGAAGACTCCCACTGCTGCTGCCAGGCCGAGAACTGAACGCAGAGCTCGACTCTAGACTGCCGGTACTACTGCATGGTGCCATAACGATGCCACTGTCTGGAGTTTCCATGTCAAGTGGAGACCTGTTATGCTGCTCGATACTGGAAGATGATGGACTGGGAAGGCTAGGCAAGATCACAGATCCCCTATTGTTATTATTGTTGTTACTGGCACTACTATCACACTTATCTTTTATTACATTCTTATTGCAATTAAAACTTCGAGCATATGATACTTTGAGCTTAGCTAAGGCCTCTGGATTTGCAGGGTTAGGAACTTTATTGTCTTTATTTCTCAGGGGAATCTTATGACTGAAATTTCCTTGATCATTATCAGATGAATCAGAAGATGTTTCTATCAGTATCTTTTTGTGACCATCACATTTCTGTTTCCCATTCCATTTCCGAACAGTATTATTTCTGACTGGTTTACTTATAGTGCTCAACTGTGAGGGTCGGTCATGAAATGAAGAGTTCCTTGTTTCAAACGTCTTAGATACATACCACACAGAGTCACTACTGGTGTCTGAGTCACTACCCTCCAAAACTGTGCCATTTTCTGACTCACTTAGCTTCCCTCTGCGCTTCCGTAACCTTTTTACCTTCTTGGAAAATTTGCTCTGGCTATTTTCATTACCACCATTCAACTGAGGATCTGATTCGCTTTGAATTTCATCACCACTCACTTCAGAAGTGCCCACACCATCTGTATCACTGCTTTTTGCTCCTGAACTCTTGGCTTCATTCCATAACTTTTTTCTTTTGTGGGAAGGTTTCCAGCCCACTTCTTCATCAGAACTCTCACTGAAAGCCAACATATACTTTAGCCTTCGTTTCCTGTTTTCATTGCACGATTTTGTCTCAGATTTCTTTGAAGTTTTGGATGAAGAAGCACTTGTCTTACCATTTTGATATCCAGTCACACTTTCTTTCTTTACAACACCACTTAACCTTTTCTTTGCTCTATTATTTACCACATCATCTTCAGAATCTGCAGTGTCTTCTTTATTTACTGTAACATCTCGCCCACTTTCACTACTATCAGTGATGTGTCCTGCACCAAGCATCAACATTCTTGCCTTATATTTCTTATTTGTTGACCGTGTAGCCTCTGGCAGGTCGTCAACTTGAGAGCGGGTCCGAGCCAACCGCATCAACTGGGCACGTTTTCTTGCAATTAATTGGGAGATCCTATTCTGTGCTTCCACTGGCTGGGATCGGTCGGCATCGGCAACATTTTGGTCAGGTGCTAGGAGACAGAACAGTGACAAATATTAGATTCAGCTAAGTAACTCAAATATAGGTTTTACAGCAGGGGAAATCTGTTATATTTTGTAAGCTGCAGAATGAAAGCGATCAGAGCATGATACTAAATTGTCATCACCAACCAGTGAAATGGCCTATGAAATATCTTACCTTCTTGTCTCTTATATACTTAATGTGGTGACAGAATAATGACAACTTCATCCAACAGCCAACCCTCTTTGAAATGAAAAACAAAAATGAAAACAATATATAATATTTAAGACCAATTTATAAAACTTCATAAAAGAAAATTGCACTTAGTTCAGAAGAATGTTCGTACGATTTTTTTATATAGGGACTCTGGGTTCTATGTGAGGAGAAGAATGGCAAGTAGTAGTATGGCTGTGGTTGCAACTGCACTGTAGGAGGAAGGGAGGGTGATGCTACTCACAGTAACAAAGGTGCCATTATAACCCATATACACCACACAATCCTTGTCTCAGCAGACTCTACCAAAGTTACTGCATGAGAACAGCTAGGTCTAGAAACATGGACAGCACATTTGAAGTGAACATCCAGCACTCTTCTAAAACAGTTTCATACTCTGATGTATGGGGAACACGGTAGCGCAGTTGGTTGAAGCACTATGCTACAAGCCAGAAGGTTGTGCATTCAAGTCCCGATGAGATCACTGGATTTTTTCAATTGACCTAATCCTTCCAGCTGCACTATGGCCCTGGGATCGACTCAGCCTCTTAACAGAAATGAGTACCAGGAATATTCTTGTGGGTAAGGGGTGGCCGGCGCGTAAGGCTGACAACCTTAGCGCCATCTATGAGTCGATTGTCTAGAAAATGCGGGAACCTCAACATCTCATAACCCTATGGGCCTCCATGAACTGTTACAGGGATAGCTTTACTTTTCTTACTCTGGAATGTTCCAATCTTGTAAACATTCTTTTGTGGTTATTTCTATCCCAGCTTCTATAATCTCAGAGGCTTACGACCCCCCCCCCAAAAAAAAACACTGTGGTTTTAGTCCGCAAGCAAATTATACCGACTGAGCGATTGCCGCTTGTTGGTGAAGTTAGTGTCAACTTTAGCGGATAGTGTTGTGTGGTCAGCGCAATGGATCCCCATGGCCGTTAATTTCGATTTTCCAGACCAGAGCCGCTATTTCCTTGAAACAGTTCCTCAATTATCCTCATGAGGCTGAGTGAACCACGTTCCAGACCCACTACTTCTCAGAAAATCTGGTAGCACCAGGAATCGAACCTGGACCTCTAGATTTGTAGCCAAGAACTCTGACCACTAGATGACAGAGGCAGTCCAGAGGTATTACCTGTATAAATTCTTCCACGCACACACGCAGACAAACACACACACAGATATTATGTCAATAACTGTTGTTTCAAAGTATAACGTGTAAAATCAGTTTATATATAGGTCTGATACAGGGCTGTTTTAACCTAGAGTCTCTCATTTCCTCAAATTGTTTGACTAACTGAAAACTAATTCTGTTCTGATATTTAAAAGGATGGACTTCTGGTACTTATTTATGTAAAACTATAATTTTACTTTCTGTTTCGTGTGGATGTGAAACTTGGTCTCTAACATTAATATCTGGACTCAAGATGGAGAAACTGACATGAAGCTAGACAAATACTACATGAAGAGCTTGAGAATTTGTACTCTTTGCCAGTTACTGTCAGGAGAATCAAATCAAGGATAAGATAAATAGCAATGCACATGGGAGAGATGATAAATGCATACAAAATTTTGACTGGAAAATATGAAGACCCAGGCATATATAAATGAATCCTACAGAAATATGATGGAAGGCACTTAACTGAATTCATCTGGCTCAGGAGAGAAAGCTATGATTGGCATCTGTCAACATGATAACGGAACTATCAAGTTCCACAAAAGAAGGTGAATTTCTTGAGAACCTGAAAGAAAATTTGGTCCTCTGGGACTCTGCTCCATACAGTGAGTGAATGAGTTAGTTCTTTAGGACTAAAGTACATTCCTCAAACTTACCATTATTAACTTGTCCTTCCAATGCCTCCACATATGCTGCAGCCAAGGCTTGCAAGTCGGTCGCTTGAGAATCTAAGAATGACAATAAACACATTATTATGTCAAACTACTTTCCTGATTTATAAATTAACAAGAAGTTTTGGGAAGAACTAATCGACTACTTTCCTTTCACTGTAATTTTAGTATCCGCTACAATATGTAGAAAGAAAACATTAGTATGTATGCATAATGAAATAAAACAATACAATTTGGGAGGCTTCAGTGTTGGTATTACTGATGGGAAAGACTGATGAATTACAAAACTGAGATTACCTCTGACTGTATGGTACATGTACCAAATTTCATGACTAGTTTGGACCTTCAGGTAATATTAAGGTTATTACTCTGACAATCTGAGAGGCTGCAGTGTAGGTACCGCTAACACGAAGGATTTATGATGTATGCCATTAAGATGGCCATATACACACCAAGCTTCATGAAGACTGATGCAGGCATTCAAGAAATATTAAGGTTTAGTCTCAGAAATCTGAGAGGCTGCAATGTTGGTATTACTGAACGGAGGGATTTAAGATGTAGACCGCTGAAATGGGCTCAGGTTGTGTGATATGCATATAAAGTTTCATGAAGATTGGTAGAGGTGTTCAAGCAATATTAAGGTCTGGTCTCAGCAATTTGAAAGGCCATAATGTTGGTATTACTGATGAGTGGAATTTATGATGTATGCCATTGAAATGGGCTCAGGAAGCATGATACATATACCAAGTTCCATGATGATTGATTCAGGAATTTAAGTAGCATTACAATTATTACAGATTGAACAGATTTACAAATTACACTGTTGTGATGGCTTCATGTGGCATGATATACATACCAAGTTCCATGAAGACTGGTACAGGCATTCAAGCAACATTAAGATTTTGCTTCAGAAATCTGAGAGGCTCTAACGCTGGTATTATTGATGGGTGGGATTTAATAGTGTACGCTGTTGAGATGGGCTCAGCTGCCTTGATATACCAAGTCTCATATGGATTGGTTAAGCCATTCAAAAGTTAATAGAGGGGGATACACACACACACAGACAACAAGGTAATCTCATAAGCCTAATTTATGTTTCAAAAGGAAAGTCGGTGAACAATTGGAAGTCATAAGTATATAATGCTTTTACTCTTTTACCTGAATGCACAGACTCCGAATCAGAGGAAGGTGAAGGCAAAGCATCCTGAACAGTTTCTGCATAATGAGTGGCAGAAACCTCTGAGCTCACACTCTCATCTGAACTCCAGCCTTCAATTTCCCGCTGAACCAAGGAATCAAAGAAGGCCATCATACGAGGATCTTCTTTCGTAGACTGGTGACTATAGTCATGGGACATGAACTGAAATAAGATACACACGTCTTCCAAAGAATGTAATTATTTCAGCATGCTGAACAACACATGAATGAGACTGCACAACATACTTACTTGCATACCTTCCACATTCCTCTAAGGGGCATGTGTAAATGATATATCATGTTAAAACCATGAATTGTGAAGTGAGGAGATACTATATGGGACAGAAAAATACACTGATGGCTAATCTCTACAAGTTTCTGATAATGGCTGATTCACTATAAGAATATTATGCTGGACAACCTCTAGCCCCCTGATTTACACTACTTTTCTTTTTGTGAGTTATTTTATGACACTATCAGTACACACAGTATACATCACTGAGTGGTGGAATGACTAATGAATGATGAATTGGAAAGGATTTGGAAGAAAAATATCATGGCCTAATCGAGGTACTATACCAACAACTACCTGGAGGCACTGTGGAAAATTTCAGAGCTATGAGTTAAAATAGCTAATGTCCAGGCATGAGGTAGCATAGTTGTTTAAGGCACTATGCCACAAGGCAGAAGGTCGTGGATTCGGTTCCTGATGAGGTCACTGGATTTTTCAATTGACCCAATCCTTCCAGCTGCAGTATGGCCCTGGGGTCAACTCAGCCTCTAACAGAAATGACTACCAGAAATCTTCTTGGGGGTAAAGGGTGGCTGGCACATAAGGCTGACAAACTCACCACCATCTGTACGCTGTCTAGAAAATGTGAGAGCCTCGACCTATATGAGCCTCTGTTGCCTGTTACAAGGACAGCTTTACCTTTTATTTTACCAGGCTGAGATTCAAATGTAGCACCTATTCGCTTAGTGGGGGGTGGATTCCAACTGGGTCCACTCGGCACAGCGGCCAATGACTGGCCCATTGTAACCTGCCCTGGGTGATTATGATGATGGAGAATTTGGTGGAATGAAGATCGACAGGGGAAACCGAAGTACTCGGAGAAAACCCGCCCCAGTGCCACTTTGTCCACCACAAATCTCACTTGACCAGACCCGGGATCGAACCCGCGCTGCCGTGGTGGGAAGCCAGCGACTAACCGCTTCAGCTATGGTGCGGCCTTAGCACCTATAAAATACAAGTCTAGAGTGGTACTACTAATGGGCCCAAGTGAGTAGGACACTTATCCCCTTGCATATGATGATTGGAACAGATCCAGTTTCTGAAACAATGCATATATTAAAAATACCCTAGACAATGTACAACATCCAACATAATATATTCTTATACACTATTGACTGTAATATGACAATGCCCCCTAAGCTGACATGATAGTCAGTTCTTAAGGGCTCTGACAACGCTATATTACACTTAAGATTGCTAGATTTCTGCACCTTGTCCATTGACCAGTATTCTAAAGAACACAGTGTTCCAGAAACAGGTCCAGTCTCCAAAATGTTGTGTTCTTTAGAATATCAGGCAATGGACCAAGGCCCCCCCCCCAAAAAAACGATGATCAGAACACTTTAGAATCTACTTCTCAGATGACATTTCATGAACATAAATATGGGCTCTTCAGAAATGCATATGAGAATCCAAAGAATTACCTGGCCACTCCTGAGCACCAAACTTATGTATTCTTCATGGGTAAAAACTTTCCGTTGCTTGTCAGTTGGTTCACTTTCATCTAAAAGACTTCCTGTTGATTCTGGTAGTGGGAATGGACTCCAAAACTGAATCAATGCAAAAAGAAGACAGTAAGACTTAGGCACAAAGAATATTATACAATTATGGTACAACTACCACATTTCCTTTACCTTTATTAGTTTCTCCACTCCTGAAGATGCAATTATGTAATTTGAAGGATTGAAGCGTACTTGATTAACAATTGATCGATGTCCTCTGAGTATCATATGTGCTGAACCAATCCACTGAGCTAAAAAATACAGATTTATATTAATAACATTATTCAAATGTTCATCGTATTTTTAAACTGAAATGTTAAATATTGTCTTTAACTGGTTTCTACAGAAACTAAATCCCTACAGAAGGCACATAATTGGCATACATGAGTCTCAAATTGTCAGGACTAAAATGAGAGAAAAAACTGTCTTAAATTGAATACTGATATTTCAGTCTCAAACTGTGAAAATCTTCAAATAACTGCTCTTGCTTTGTAAAGCAGCAATCAAACTACCATCAGGCTTAGTTAGTTAGTTAGTTATTGGAGAGGGTGGGTTTCCCCATGCACTTAGACTTGTATTGGTCCATTGTCCTTCCCTCTATGATTTCTACCAGTCTCTATATCCTACCGGTACTGGTGCTTACCATCAGTCCTGCCCAGCCAGCGAGGCCGGCTCTACTAGCTGAGTGGTATCTATAATGCTTCCCCCATCTACCAGAGGTATTAGAGACTGCTGTTGGGCAGGAAACGTCCGTAATTTGGCTCAGTGACCTTTGGAGACATGAGGTTCTTTTACGTGCTGTAAAGCTACGACACGGGACCCAGACTTAAAGTCCCTCCCGGAGGACTTGTTCCCTGAATTTTTCCACCCTTAAAAATTTGATGACCTCCGCTGGGTATTTGAACCCGCGTACTACAAGTCATGAAGTGGGAACGTTACCTCTAGACTATGGAGGCCGCTTACCATCAGGCTTAGTCATAATGGTTGGCAATGCTGGCATGAATCAACCTGTCAACAAAATCTCTTTTTCTGCACACACACTGTACCTTTCTCCATTTCTTTACGTAACAGCAGAATATGATATCAAAAGAAATAAGTGGTGTACTTCCAAATTATCTCAATCATCCCTCAAACTGAAAGTCATTCCCCCAGTTTAATAACAGATAATTTAAAATACCAATCTGTATACTATTATAATTATTTGAAGCAGCTAACATTATACATCTAGGAAGATAAGTTTGTATGTGGTATCCTTGATGTCTCACAACATTATGGGTCTTCGTGGCCTGTTACAGGGACAGCTTTACTGTTACCTTTTATGCCTTATGCCATTACTTCTCAAATTGATGCTCTCTGAGCTGGTCAGAGGTGTTCTGTGACTGAAATCAAATAATTGTAGCCTCTTCCAAGTTCCTCAAAAGAAAGTTGATAGATAGAATTTTCTTTCATGTGGTATCGCTCGTTTTACAAACATCCAATTTACAAATTTTCACCACAATGAAGCACTGTTCATCTACACCTCTTTTTCACTTAACAAACTTCATTTTTAATACAGCAAACAACTTAAGTTTGTAATTTCAATGACTACATATATAAAGTAATGGGACTTTTGTTTTCAATTTACGAATTACAGTTTTCGTAGAATGAATTACCTTCATAAATCAAGGGATACCTGTATTTTTCTCAATCTCCTATGCGCCTTTTATTTTTTACTTATCTTTGTCTTTACTAGGCATGATTTATTATGACTGTTTTTATCAGTGTTACTGTTACTGCAATCACTGCTATCATGTTGTTATCTGTGATGTAAATGGCATAATATAACTTATATTTTGCAGTACTAATACTGTTCCTACGTCAACAGTTACGAAAAATATCAAAATTTCAGATGTCTTGCAGAAGGTGATGTGCTGTCCAGGTGCTCCACAAACTGCAAAAGTTTGGGAACTGCTCCCTTACACTACAGAAACTTTAAAATTTATATAAAAACAATTTTAAGAAAAATTTTGAAATTTTATCTATACCTTAATTTTAAGGCAATTTTAGTCCTGGGAATGGTAAAACTTGGTTCATTCAAAATTAAAATTTATCAGAAAGATGGCAGTCAGACATAATGGCTGCAATTCTAAGAAGCCCATGGGCTTCAGCTCTTCAAATACCAGTATTCTTGGATCAAATTCCACTCACGGTCTGTTCTTCCTTTATTATCTATAGAAGAGGCCTTGCAAAGGGCTGATTCTCCATAATGTGAGTTTTACAAAATGTCTAACAGCATAATTGAAACAAAAACCTCAACACTGTTAACTAACACCTGTACAAACCTTCCCATCTACAAACAGTCCAGATCTAAGAAACTGGACATGTGCAGACTGCAGTTGAGAACTCAAAAATTTTCAAACACAGAAATAACAAAACAGTAAAACATAACAACCAACCCTTACTTTCAGATGGAGGTATCTGCCACATGTAGAGATTAAAATCATCAGAGCCGGACAACACATACTGGTCATCTTCTCCTGCAAAGCAGCAGCTCTTCATGGTGCACGAGTTGTAATACCCAGCATGATCGAACTGGCAGATATGTGTAGGAGAATGTACAGCGTACAGTACTGGTGGCAGACGGCGGCGAAGCGCAAGAATCTGAGTACCACGCTGATTGAAACGAACACTCATGCAACTCTGGGAAACGTTCTGACCACCATAACGCATCACAGCCCTAATTAGGAAGATTTTTTCTTTGTTTTAACAACATAAAATATTATAATGAACACAATCAATTACATTCATAATACAGAAGAATATCCAACAGGCTTCTAAACCAAAGGAAGTAAAACCTCTGTATCACAAATCTCTAAGTATTATAAAAATGTTACTTTAGACAGTGTCCAACATCATTTGCAGTATATTTTAAATATATTCCAAATGATGGACAATCTCTATAATAAATACACCACTGTCACACACTTTTAGAGAAAATATTCCCTATGTGTAAGATTTGAGGCTTTCACGGCGGTGACTATGAAGAAAGCAGTCTTCTGGGATTTTGCACCGTGTATATGTGGTGTTACCCGATGTTTCAGAGGAACGTATCGCCTCCATCTTCAGGGTAGAAGAAAAAATATATAAGAAATCTGCAAGCAAAGAGACTGTGAGAACCGGTAAAAGCAGTCTGCTTTTAGGCGATACGTTCCTCCGAAACGTCGGTTAACACCACATATACACGGTGCAAAATCCCAGAAGACTGCTTTCTTCATATTCCCTATGTATTTGACAAGTTTTTTGCTCTTTTTTGGCCCTTCTGGTCTCTGCCAATATAGGCTAGAGCACAAAACTGAATTCTGTGACATGAACAGCAACAGGCTGGATTCTGTTATCCCAAGAATAGGCTGCTCAAGAACATGATGGTTGGCACAGCTTCTGTACAAAGAAATCCATATTTTCTGGGAGCAGGGCTGTAATCTTCTGGCTACCAGATTACAAGTTGAGTGCACCATTTCATGCTTATGTCTCGTTTGTGAACAGACTGTTATGTATTGCTTGTGTGTACATAAAAGCTGAAATACATAACACTAAATACAGTTAGAAAAATTGGCACAAATGTAAAATCACATATCTGAAACCCATGGCTGAAAAAGGAGAGCAGGTGGAAACAAAACGTGTTCTGGACATATATAAAGTAAATTTGAAGAACTCACTGGAGAGGTTTTCTCACATCCCAAAGACAAACTCCTTCCTTAGAATTGGCTGTCGTGAGTATTCTGGATTCCACAGGATTGAACATTACTGCATGAAATGCTGAGGTATAACTGGCAAGGCAAAATGTTTCTGCAAAAGAAAATAGGAAAATAAAATGCTTGTTCTGCTAATAAAGGAAAATGAGTGATTTGTTTAATACAGGTATTTGTGGGAATATACGAGGGAGAGTCAGAGAATAGGTCACAAGTGGAAGTAAATCAGCTGTAATGGAAGTAATATGTTTTCTATATGTATCACTAGGTAGCAGCACAGTCCAGTGTCATATATGGAGGTCCTCATTAATATCAATACAGGACACAATAAGAGAAACTACCCATCACCATAAAACACATAGGCGCAGACGAGGATATAACTTAAAATTTTTCTTTATGGATGGAGCACAGCAGTTTCATCAGCAATTTTAGAGACACCTGAAGATGACCAATGTTGGTCAAAACATGCAGTGTGCATGCACCAATGATGTACAGAGATTTTATGGAACATTTACAGGTTTTAAAAAGCAAGTTGCATGTGAGGTGGCTAATAACAGGAATAAATAAGTAATGTTTAAGAGAATGCTACGATACAATATTATGAACTATCTGTGAAGTTTCAATGGCCATATACTGTTATCTGTAAACCTTATATTGTCTTAAACATTGTATGGTGCATGGGAATGGCTTGATAAACAAGTGAGCCATCACTAGGCAACAGCCCACAACAGAGAAGCCATGGAAATGGTGCTTTCTATCTGATCTGTCCTGAGGCTAGACAGCAAGGCAACTTAGTTGAAGCTATCAGGGGTGGTGAGACAGCTGCCAGCCAGTAAGGACATAAGTGCAAAAGCTGAGGAATCAACAATATTGGGAGCAGTTACCAAGCAATGACTGGTGAAGACACAGAAGACTTTATGTGATCTGAAGTGCAGTGATTTTTTAGGGTGTGTAGATCCGTGAAACTGTTGCAGTTACCTGTAGTTACGAGTTATACAAGTTAAATTAATCCAATCATCAATCCAAATCCTGTTTTTAGTAACTAAATTGTGACAATATTTTAATAGTTCACCGCATCATTCTTAACCATGCTACAATATATACTGTCACTTAAGTACTGAAGTGTACTCTGTCCATCAACATTGGAAAATGGGTTTGAAGTTAGAGAACCAACTGCAGTTCAAACATGACTCAGATCAAACCACATTCAGAGAATTCACACTTACAAGTAAGGGAAACCTATGAAAGTATCTGGAGATAGCGCAACACAATATGAAGAATCAGATGAGTGTTATACCTTACTTTTGCCCAAAAGCAAAAATAGAACATTTGAAAAGTAAGGTGACGATATTCAGATTGACTTTACATTGACATAACATTACAGAATACGACTACATAGAATTGAATAGTTCTATCTTCTGGCATATAATGCCATGCAGTCTGTTGAAAGTCAACCTTCATTGTGGAGGAACATTTTCCTCCGAAACGCTGGCTGACTTCCAGTAGACTACATGGCATTATATGCCAGAAGATGGGACTCTTCATAACCATCATTGTGAGAATCTCAAATACTACACATAATTGTTTCCAAACCTACAATACTGCTTACCTGTGCCCGGCGGCGAACGAATGTCATAAATAAGGATCCTTCCATCATCACAGGCACTGGCGAATACATTATCGTTTATTGGATCTATAGAAAGACCATAAACTGGCTGTTCATGCAGAAAATATTCAAGAGGATCTCCACTGCAAACAGATGAAATAAGTGTTAGTAAATTTAAAAAAAAAATGTAATAGTGGTGCAATTGCTCCCCTTTGTTTAATTACCTCAAAATTACAACACTCATGAAAAAATATACTGGGCACAAAATGTACGGTTTCTTTTTTTTTTTCCACACGAATTCTGTTCAAAACCATTTTTGCTGTGATAAATATTTACCAACTTGCACTCATGATGCACACACAGAAGCATACAGGCTGTCCCAGGAGTTTGGTGCCATACTT
Source organism: Cryptotermes secundus (assembly GCF_002891405.2). NCBI lineage: Eukaryota > Metazoa > Arthropoda > Insecta > Blattodea > Kalotermitidae > Cryptotermes > Cryptotermes secundus. The sequence continues at coordinate 91,112 of NW_019737437.1, forward strand.
CAGGAGCGTACTGAGGGTTCCTTATAGAATAACTTTGAAATAGGAACCCATGACCACAAACATAAAATAGCAGTGCCAGGGTGGCATTTAAAATCATTTCGTTTAAACTTGGTGCCTCAATGTTGAACTGCATTGCAGAGAGGAACAGCCATCCACCAGCACTCATGCCATTGTCAAGATTGTGGGGACATCAAAATCAAGTGTTTGGAGGATCCTGCACGACCAACAACTTTATCCATATCATCCAACATGAGTACAAAATGTAGGTCCCGCTGACTTCGTACCATGAGTTCAATTTTGTCAGGGGATACTGAACCAGTGTTTACATCAGCCATACTTCCTGAATCACGTGTTACTCACAGACGAAGCGCAGTTTACAAGGGATGGCTGGTTCAACTGTCGAAACAGCCACGTTTGGGCTGACGAAAACCCCAATGTTACTGTAGTTGGTTACCATCTGGCACCATTTTCTGTCAACGTCTGGGCGGGCATCATTGGCGATCACTTGATTGGGCCTTTCCTCCTACCACCGCGACTCAATGGGCCCTTTTACAAGGTGTTCCTGGAACATATCCTTCCGACATTGCGAGAAGATGTGCCACTGATTGTGCAGAGGCAAATGTGGATACAGCATGATGGAGCACTGGCACACTTCAGCATTGTATCATGAGACTACCTGGATGCTGCTTGGTTGTTGGATAGGAAGAGGAGGCCCAGTGCCTTGGCCACCCTGATCCCCAGACTTGACACCTCTCGACTATTTTGTCTGGGGCCATGTGAAAAGCCTGATCCACGACATGCCTGTGGATAATGAATTTGAGCTGTTGGCCAGAATACTTGTTGCATGTGACGTAATCCATGAGACACTTGGAATATTTGAGAGGGTGCGCCAAACTTTCTTTTGTCGATGTAATGCATGCATTGAAAATGGAGGGCATCAATTCCAATATCTACTCTAGCAGGCGAGTCTTAAGAGTATGGAGGGGATAATATGCCTGTGCATGCTCTTCGACATTGAGGCGCCAAGTTTAAACAAAATGATATTAAATGCCACCCTTGTCCTGCTCTTTTACGTTTGTGGACATGGGTTCCTATTTCAAAGTTGTTCCATAGGAAACCTTCAGTATGCTCCTGAAGTATGGCACCAAACACCTGGGACACCTGTATAGGGCTTCACATACTACCCATTATCTTTGAATCAATTTAACCAAAACCTGAATGTCTGAGCAGCGTTCAGTAAAATCCCCACTACCAAATTTCATGAAAATCCATTCAATAGCAAGTTTCTGCCGTTCTTCTCCTGTCTTTAGAAATACAGTCTTAAAAATTATAACTTATTACTATTTTTCATTATATTACAATTAAGGTTTCTGCTGCTTCAAACCTGAATGTAAAATTTTGTTGAAAAATGTGACTTTCACTGTTAACACATGCCATGCACTTTGTGTGGGGTTTCGAGATTTTTTAAATTTTAAATTAAAGACTCCTTATCGGTGTTCTAAAAGAACTAACTCAACTTTCAGTCCTTACTATTTGTTTCTGATATATACTGAAATAAACTCCTTATTCTATAAACAAACATCATTTAATATGATCACCACAGGGTTGAGTATTCCTTTGTTATGTGATGGTCTGTTACAAAATACGTGTGGGTTATTCGAACAGAACCAGTTGGGGACATTTAGGTTAAGGAGGCAGTTATACAAGCCCCCATGGGCATTGAGATGGGGGTCTCACTGATGAACCAAATGAGGGATCTCTTCCACAAAGAACACCCTGGGCTGCTGCTGGAGCCACTGCAGCCTTAATGTCTTCATCCAACCCATATCTATGGCCCTTTACTGATTTCCTGATGAGGCCAAACACGGCTGAATGTGTGTCACATAAACAATGATCATAAGATAGTTCACAATTAATTGGGCATTGCAGAAAAATATGTTGTGCCCGCAACTTACGTTTTCACATCGTGAACAATCACTTGGTCATCATTGCCTGCTGAAAACACTTTACTGTTCGTACTATCGAAACCAAGGCAGAATATGTTACTGATGTGTTGGGCTCGCATAGCAGCAGGTTTACTAACACCATGAACTGCCTGTTCAACATTCCATATCAGCACTCGCCTGTCATCACCACCTGCAACAAACAAGGAATTCACCTAACTTTATGTGAAAGCATTTCTTCAACAATTCTTCCTCTCAGCAGATGCAATTCATGGATCACTCTAACCATCGCCATCAAATGGAGTCCATCCTCTTTTTAGTTTACTTTGCAATGCTGTGGCCATGGCCTAATTTAAGGTACTATCCCAGAATTTGCCTCACAGGACTGATAAAACCCACAACAAATCTCAGAACAGTTAAGGGTCTTGTTCAAGAATAAAATCAGACCATTTTTGAATGCACGTCAAACGGGTTACCACATGAGAAAATCTGCTTGGTCAGAATCCTTCTTCACATACTAACAGTCACTCATCTAGTCAAAAACTCTGCTTTTCATGGCACCCAGAAGTTCTTAGCATGTCAAAAGCCCACCACTGGACCCTATCCTGTAGTACCTGAATCCAATCCACATCCTCCCATGCTACTTTTGTAAGATCCGTTTTAATATTATCCTCTCATCTAGGTTTTCCAAAGTTATCTCTTCCTATAAAAGGTTAATTAATTCTATCCAGTGTGACTGATGCAGTTTTTCTCCTTTTTAATATTTTATCCTTAACATGTTTTGGTCTTAGAGAGCATCTTCAGAAGGACATAAATACAATTAGAAACCACTATTACACTATGCTTTGTGAATATTAATATATATATATATACAATGTTATCATAATACAATGAGTACAAAATCTAATGTTTTTAACAACTACAGTGGCTTGTACTAATATGTTAAAATAATAAATTATAATTAGTTATTTTTAAAAAGATTTTGTTAAAATTTTTAAACCAAATTGGTCCATATCCTTTTTATTTCTCCTTTTTGAAGGAAGCCAAGCGTCTACCGCCTTGTGGTTCTATTGTTTGGAAAATAGGATTCTTCAGTGTCGTCCTGTGATGTTCGAGGTGCACTGTGTGTATAACACAAAATCTTTTTAAATATATTAACTGTAATTCATAAATATTTTAACGTATTAGTACAAGCCACTATAGTTGTTAAAAACATTGGATTTTGTACTCTTTGTATAACACTGTACGGATATATTAATATTCACAAAACATATTGTAACAGTGGTTTCTAATTGTATTGATATCCTTCTGACAATGGTCTAAAGGCCGAAACATCTTAAGGATAATATATTAAAAGGAGAAAAAACTCCATCACACTAGATGGAATTAATTAACCATTTATAATACTGTTAGTGTAAAGGACCAGGGTGAAACAAATAGAACTCATCTCTTTCCCTCAGGTTTCCTGACTGCAATCCTTATTTCTCCCTAGCTTGTTACATGTCCTGCCTATTTCAATTCTCCTTTATTTTGAGCATGCTAATATGAGATCAAGAGTACAAATTACATAAGTTTTTAAAGATGCCATCTTCTGGGATGGGGAGCCATGTGAACCGACCCTGACCCTGAAGATGGAGGTGATAAGTTCCTCCAAATCGTCGGTTCACACAAGCGCTAATGAAATTCAAAGGAAAACGAATGAAACAATAAACAAAATCACAGAGTGGTTTGAGAGGAATCGATTAACTATCAATAAAGAGAAAACAATAGCAATAGCCTTGTAAACAATTCTAAGTATTTAGCTTTACTCTCTTATTGTAATCTGCCAATGTACAGTAACTGACTTGTCCTATATCATGTAACAATGATCTATAGAGACAAAATAAATAAATAAAATAAATCGATGTACATGGCTTCACACCCCATTCTTCATAGTCACCACTGTGAAAACCTCAAATTTTATATAAAAGTTTTCATTATGCAATCTTTTCTTGCTGCCAATCATTTCGTTTTCTTGGTTCCAAATATTCTCAGTGCCCTTTATCAAATGCTGCCAGCCTAAGAGGAGTCACATATTGTGGATGTGACACCATGTAGTCCTCTGATGTTTAACAACATTCTGGAGGAATATACTGGCTCTATCATTAGAGTCAAAGAGCAAGCCAAGCAAGCAGAAAGCCAGAAGCAATCAGAGTCACAGAGAGTTCACATCCTACAGATTCAGCAATACAATCACAGTCATTTTATTTTACTTTAGTGAAGAAAAAATTACTTTAGTACAGATTCTTGTCATGTTATTACCATTTGTAGCAAATTACATAGCATGAAAAGTACAATTTTCTGGGTTGTAATACAATGTAATTTGGTGAACTCCACAAACATTTCAAAGGAATCTCACTGGACATTTACCATACTACACAGCATTACAACACAAACAATTACACTATTCAGTCACCACTAAGAGGATCTCATATACAATATAAAATATGACTCTTGAGATGGCCTTCAATGGCATACTGCTGACACCAAGTTTCATGAAATTGAACCACTAGTTCAAAAGTTAAAATGGGGGAACAGAGAGAGAGAGACACAGTACAATGATCTCATGAGTCAATTTCTGCTTGTTAAGAAGGGAAAGCAGAATAAAAATGTATCAATAAGAATGTACATACAGTGAACTATAACAGAATTTTATTCTGCAGACAAAAATTGATAGAATTGCTATAAAACTTGGTTATAGCAACATCGGTTTCTGCGACACCTTGTCTATTGCATCAAATATTCAATGGTACGAACTAATTCCTCATAAAGCAACTGTTTTTATACCTTGCTTAGTACGACATTCACAAATGCATCAACCTCGTATGTAACGTCATTTTCATTCCTGAATTTCTCTGATATCGTGGGAAAGTTTGATGTGTCTGCCCACCCTCACTTTCTCTACTTGCTGACGTGACTGTCCTGGAAGAATACGACCGCGGGCTGCAAGAGGAGCATGGGTTTTATGCAAAAACAAGGGTGTGGGGTGCGACTGCGTGAATAGTGCAAGAGGACGCGGCAGGTTGTTAACTGCATTCCTTTCCTAGAATCTCGTCTAACAGGACCTCACATTGTCTACTTACCCTATAGTGTTCCTGCCTAAACCCAGAGAAGTGCAGTAGCGAAAACATGGCAATGAAAAGGAAAGTTTTAAGCACTGAAGAGAAAGTTAAAGTGATTCGTGAAATATAAAATGGAAGGAAAAAAGCTGATGTATGCCGCGAATTTGGTTTGGTGAATTCTACAGTACAAACGATATGGAGAATCCATATTAATTCCACGTTAATGTTACGTTAGTCTGTACTTAACTACGTATTTCACTAAAAAATGCAACATTTTAACTCGGTTTTTGGTAGATTTTTACGTGACTAACATAAGGCTACTGTGGAAGTGCCCATTTCGGTTACAACGACATTCGTTTATAACGACACTATTTTTAGGTCCCTTTGATGACGTTATAACCAAGTTCTACTGTATATGTGGTGCAATCCAAAAGTTCCCGAAATATATTAATAAAAACTATTACATCTTACCTAGATCTTATTCTCCACCATCACCTTCAAAGTATTCCCCTTGGAAGCGCATACACCGACCCCAGCATTTCTTCCACTTTTCAAATGCATCCTGGAAGTCTTTCTTTGTTAGGGTGTTTAGTACAGTCTGCGTTTCTGCTTGAATTTCCTCAACTGTATCAAATCTTCGCCCCTTCAACTTGATTTTCATCTTGGGGAAGAGAAAGAAGTCGCATGGAGCTAAGTCTGGCGAGTACGGTGGGTGGGGAACAACTGCCATCTTGTTTTTAGCCAAAAATTCCTGCACAATGTAAGCCTGTAAGCCGTATGCGGTTGTGCGTTGTCATGGTGGAGTACCCAGTCATTCGTGTGTCACTTCTCTGGACATTTTCTGCTCATGTCCTCCCTCAAACGCCTTAGAACATTGTGATAGAACTCTTTATTGACTGTCTGACAAGGAGGGACGAACTCCTTATGAACAATCCCGTCAATATATAAAAAAAACAGAACATGGACTTAATGTTGCTTTTGACTTGTCGAGCTTTTTTGGCTGAGGTGAAGAAGGGCTCTTCCATTGCGATGACTGCTGCTTGCTTTCAGGGTCATAGCCATAAACCCAACTTTCATCACCAGTGACAACCTTCGAAAGAAAGTTTGGATCCTCTTGAAGTTGTTGTTGAAGTTCCCTGCAGACTTCCAAGCAATGCTCCTTCTGCTCATTTTGCAGCAGTCGTGGCACAAACCTTGCCGCAATCCTCATGTTCAGTTCCTCTGACAAAATTCGTTGACATGTACCATAACTTAGTCCCAAGGTGTTACAGAGGTCTTGGATGGTCAGTCTACGATCTTGCAGAATCAGATCCCTAACCTTCGTGACATTTTCTGGTGTGGTGCCAGTTGACGGCCGTCCTGAATGATCATCATCATCATCAGTCGATGTTCGGCCATTTTTGGAACGCTTATACCACTCGTAAGTTTGTGTCTGGACTAAACTGTTGTCACCAAAAGCTTGCTTCAACATTTGGTGCGTTTCTGCAGCGGTTTTCCCAAGTTTGAAACAAAACTTTATACAGACATGCTGCTCTCTCAGGTCAGCCATCGCAAAACCGCAAACTCACGGAAACACAACAATGGAAATACATTCACCAACAATAAACCCAACAACTCAACTCGACGCCGCTTGCCACACTGATTCAAGAAGGATGTGTGAGGAGACACCTATCGGTATTTCGACGTAATCATAACCATTCACGTTCAAAATTCAAATTTCGGAAACTTTTGGATTGCCCCATGTAAAAAGACCCAAAGAAGACAAATACAAAAGATAATGATCAGCGGTGTTGCTTACTGAATCAACATCTAATTTTCTAATTGTGCTCAAAAAGATAATAAGGTGAAAAATATGCAATACTAACTCTAAATGAGAGACGGCTATTTACTGGGTTCATACTTATTGTGTACATATTTTCACAGGCTAAAATTCTGTTATTATACATCGAAGAGCATAACAATTTTATTGCAACATTTATGACTATGCCATTAATAAATGCTGATCAGAAAATATTCAAGCATTGCTAATTTAACTGAAATAATATATTTGATTTGTTTCATTCTGGTCCATCACACTAACAATTATAAATACAAACCACTCCTTCCAATGTGACATATAAGTTTTTACTATGTTAAAACTTATCTCCCTTACATGTTTCGGTCCTTACGGGCCATCTTCAGAGGGAACATCATTACAAACTGGAAACTACCATCACAATAGGTGTTCTGAATTAAAATACACACACTTATATCCTATAATGCACAGTACGGTTAAAGTCAAACGTTTCACAATCACAGCAGCTTCCTGGTGTTGTAAAGTTTTTAAAGTTTCTAGATGTTCTTTAGAAAAAACTTTTATTGTCAATAGTTAAAATTTTTTAAACCACGTAGGTTCATGTCCATACTCCTATCGTCCTTCTTGTATGGGGCAGATTTTGTGCCGCCTGTCTACCTTGATGAGGAGGTTCTTGATGTCATCCAGGGTTTGTTTGTGTCTTGCTGTGTTGTTCTCACAGGATATTATAGGATATAAGTGTATGTATTTTAAATCAAAACACCTACTGTGATGGTAGTTTCCAGTTTGTAATGATGTTCCCTCTGAAGATGGCCCGTAAGGACTGAAACATGTAAGGGAGATAAGTTTTAACGTAGTAAAAACTTATGTTACATTGGACTAAGTGGTTTGTATTTATGAAATAATACACCTATATTGTATGAAACCATACATTTAGTAGTGCTGTTTCAATGTTCACGAGTTTAAAAAATATGGTTACAAATTATATTTTGCAGGATTTGAGGTTCTCACAGTGGTGGTTATGAAGAGTTCTATCTCCTGGGATATAACACGGTGTAGTCAGTTGAAAGTCAACTGATATTTTGGAGGAACATGATGTTTCCATCTCTAGGACCGAAGATAAGCCAAACCAAGTAACCACTCTGAAGCAGACAGCAAGTTCTGCTGAATGGAAGGTGATATTTTCCTCTGAAATGTCACTTGACTTTCGATGTACAGTAAAACTTGGTTATAGCAACATCGGTTTCTGCGACACCTTGTCTATTGCATCAAATATTCAATGGTACGAACTAATTCCTCATAAAGCAACTGTTTTTATACCTTGCTTAGTACGACATGCACAAATGCATCAACCTCGTATGTAACGTCATTTTCATTCCTGAATTTCTCTGATATTGTGGGAAAGTTCGATGTGTCTGCCCACCCTCACTTTCTCTACTTGCTGACGTGACTGTCCTGGAAGAATACGACCGCGGGCTGCAAGAGGAGCGTGGGTTTTATGCGAAAACAAGGGTGTGGGGTGGGACTGCGTGAATAGTGCAAGAGGACGCGGCAGGTTGTTAACTGCATTCCTTTCCTAGAATCTCGTCTAACAGGACCTCACATTGTCTACTTACCCTATAGTGTTCCTGCCTAAACCCAGAGAAGTGCAGTAGCGAAAACATGGCAATGAAAAGGAAAGTTTTAAGCATTGAAGAGAAAGTTAAAGTGATTCGTGAAATATTGTGTGTATTGTCAGTGAAAAGCGCTGTAATATGTCTTTGATATTACACATTTGGGCAATTCCACGTTAATGTTACGTTAGTCTGTACTTAACTATGTATTTCACTAAAAAATGCAACATTTTAACTCGGTTTTTGGTAGATTTTTATGTGACTAACATAAGGCTACTGTGGAAGTGCCCATTTCAGTTACAACGACATTCGTTTATAACGACACTATTTTTAGGTCCCTTTGATGACGTTATAACCAAGTTCTACTGTACTTACTACAATGCATGACATTCCAGAAGACAGAACTCTTCAAACTACATTTTGTCACTGATCAGTATGCCATATGCACTTAGTATTAGTGTAGTGGTATTTGAAAAGAAAGTACCACAAATTTTAAATTACCCTATATTTTTAACAATAAATAAATTTGGTATTATTGGTGATATATTATATTCTCATAGTGACAAACACTGATTGCTCAATTCTCTGACTCAGCTTTGATTCCAGTGAATATAAAAATTCTGATATTAAATAAACCACAAATTAAAATCTTATAAAATATAAAAATTTCTGTGTAGGCTGATATATGGAACAGCTGTCCTACACTGAGGAATTATTCCCTGAAGGCAAGTTAGGGCAAAATTAAAAGTAAAGTTACTCCTGTGCTTAACTGCCACCCCCATGAACATGAATGGCAGAGTGGAGGTATAAATCCACACATTCTCAACCTTGGAAATAAATGGAGATGAAAAGCCAGCTTCACCCCTGCTTACACATCAGATGGGACACTGGGCAGATTCCAGAGCCAGTCTATAGACACTATGGAAATGAGAAAATCCTCTTACCCTTTTTGGGAATCAAATCTCTGATTGCTGAACCATCCAGCCCATGGTTTTGTCACTAACCTGACTGAACTGAGTAAAGCTTTGTAATTATAAGCTTTACCTTGGCACTAGATGGCAGTGAGTGGTCAGCCTCACCTTCCAATCATTTTACCCCTAGCAAAAGAACTGCAGACACCTGTTCAACAGGATGCTGCATCAGCCTCAGTGGGTCAGAACACAGTGATGAAAACAAATATCCTTACCTGTGCCTCAAATGAAATCCCAGCAAACCATCCAGTAAACAGTTGTTCACCAAGCTATCATGGCATGCAAAATTGTTAATTTTGTAACTCAAAACATTCTGTTTAATGCAGAGTAATTTTTCTATTTTAGACTAGAAATATAAATTTTTTATTCAGGATATGGTTGCTTCCTTTGTCAATGTCACTATATATAGTAACCAAAAGGGATAACATTCTAAAAAATAGCAGTCTATTCATGTAATTAAAAAGACAATGGGAATGAACACACAGATCACATCCAAGAACTCCACTGCAATACCTGTACATCATCTTAACAGCTTTGACTACCATACATATTAGCAGAAATAAAGAGTTTTCAAAACATATTCAGGTCTACAACAGAAAACAAAACATATTTTTATTTATACCAGATATACACTTCAAATATTTGGGCAATGATATCATTCAGTTCAAAACCTTCTGTCTTCTTGTCTGTTGTCTAAAATGTAAAAATGTTCTTGATTTTGCCTGCAGTTTCATATGGGTGGGGAACTTCGTCTCTGACATCACAGGAAGAACACAGACTGCAGATATTTGAGAACAGGATGTTGAAGAGAATATTTGGACCCAAGAGGGATGAACTAATAAGTTGGAGAAAACTGCATAATGAGGAACTTCATAACTTGTATGTACTCTTCACCAAATATAATTAGAATAATGAAGTCAAGGAAGATGAGCTGGGCAGGACATGCAGCAGGTATGGGGACAAGAGGAATTCCAGAAAGAAAGATCCCACTAAGAAAATCTAGACATAGTTGGGAGGATATCACTAACACATTCAGGACCGGAGGGGCCAATTGGCCCTCTACGTTTCTATAGCGTTGCGGACCGGGTGGGCCAATTGGCCCTTTTCTGACGCATTATGTTGCAACCGACTATATCTCATTGTGTGGCCACGTTGCATCATAACTACTGCGTAGTTGACCTCGGGAATGTTTGCTAGCTTAGCCAGTAACATGGTCACGCTCATTTCCTGTCACACCCTAAAGAAAGAAGCCTTTGTTCGAGTCCAAACTTCCACGTATGAACCAGGAAGTTAGAAGTGCAACATGGATCAGAGATGAAAGCAGTTGCAGGTGAAGCGTTCTCTTGGAGAACAAGAAATATTAGATTTGTTCTCCGATGAGCTATCAGATTTGCCAACTGCTTCGTCTTGTGATAGTGAGGCCAGCCTCAGTGAAAGTGACAGTGACAGGGGCCACAGGATCCCCCAAAATATTGTGTGGCTTATAAACTGTGCACTTTTCAATTAATTTTCGGTTTTCAACAAGTTGAACAGAAATTCTACTTTGAAATACAAAGCATTTCTGTTGAACTTGGCAAAAGCTTCGGCTACTGACCTCACGGTGGTGGCAGTACCTGCGTCAGACACAGACATAGTGCAGCCTGGGCCATCTGTTCGCACACGCCGGAGGCCTCATGTGGACCCCCTGGACGACTCTCGGGTGATATGCGGAAACATACCCTCGTGACAATTGTGAAGATTGAACATTGCAAGAAGAAATAGCCATCTAGGCAGTGCCGTGTGTGTGCAGTCCACAAGAAGAAGAGTAGGACTGTGTAGATCTGCAACTTCTGCATGATGCCTCTTCACAAAGGGGAATCTTTCCAGAGATATCACATGCGCAAGCACTTCTAGGAGCTCTGGTAAGTGTTCTCCAAAAATTTTAGTTCATAAAATTAATTACGAGATTTTATATTAATTTTTAAAGTGAACAGTGCACAAGTTAGGGTGCTAGGCTTAAAAACCCCGGTCCCCAGGGTGATTTAAATATTTAAACAATTGGTCCGCAATGTGTTAAGATGGACTTCAGAAAAATGTGATTGACTGGTATGAACTGGATTCATCAGGCTCAGGATAGGGACCAATGGATGGCTCTTGGACACATTAATGAAATTTTGGGTTCCATAAAATGTTGGGACATTCTTGGGCAACTGAGCAACTGGCAGCTTCTGAAGGACTCAGCTCCATGGAGTTAGTTACTAGATATACACATATCAAACAACCAAGAATACAATATATGTAGAGCATGTAATGCATGCCTCATATTTGCCGAACTCCACTGATAGATCTAATCACATATACAAGCGAATCTTTGAAATGATTGTTAGGCATTGTCTGGTAACCCTGTATACAGTAAGGTGGCGGCTTCCCTGTACAGTGACAACATACACCTGTTGCTAGACTTAGTATGAACTGTTTTAACCACTCAGCCCCAGTTCCCCCAGTCAATTAGTCACTGAATTTCGGTTGTATTTATGGTTCCAAGACCTAACAAAAATAATTTTATCATTATAGATGTAACTACATTTAAGTCAATGAAAGAACTGGTAGATTTAGTGCTATCCATCTGCCTAGCAGTTACCTCCCTCACTGGGCATTCTCTACTCCCAGCATATACACGATATTCAGTGTAGGCTGGGTAGAGAAGTGGGGTGCATCCATAGATTCTTTTGCTGACACTACTGTAGTCACACATTGAAATATAAAACCGGCTAAACATGCACGAACCCAACCTTCTAATGTCCATAAAATTAAGTTTTGTGTAATATTTTATTACACTAAACGACTATGCATTGTCAAAAATACAAGCTTACAAATCATAATCGTCGCTTACATGGAACAGTGCTAGGATTCACAGGCACTACTGAGAGTTCTTCTGCTGATAGGAAGCCAGAACATTTGTTTACAAAACCTATGTTTTAGCCATTTAAGAATATATCCATGAAAACCCTTCAGTTTTTAGAAAAACAAAAGTCTTTTAAAAATAATTATTTCTGGCATTATTTGGCAGCCTCCTCCTTTTTTTTTTAATTTGATTTCCTTTCAAACATTTATGGGGACGGGGCAGATGCCTCGCTTGCCCCCCCCTTTTTCACCGGCGCCATGCTGGGATCTGCCCTATTTGTTCAACGTCCTTAAAGCATGTTATGTCCTATCAGCAAAATCTAAGATTACAAACCTTAACATATAACATAACAGACCAACAAATTACGTCTAAAATTTGCGCACCATATTTCTAACTAAGGCTTCAAACTGCACTATGCCGAACAAAACCTCTATCTAATCCTCAGCCTCGTTAACTGAGGTTGACAAGGGCAAAAATGACTTCAATGGAACTTAAAATTATATAAAGCAATAATCTACTAATAGCTTTACAATGCGCAAAAATCTTCTTATTACGAGCTGGAAATGTAAGCTATTATCACATATATGTTACGTTTTACATTCTCACCGGATGCTAAAAGCTCCCCTTTATTTGAAAACTCGATGGCGTTTACACAACCATAGTGTGCTAGTAGATCCTTCCTATATAAATTACGTGCTGAATACAGCCTTTCTCGCAACAACTGCTTATTGATATGAAGTCGCTCATTATACTGTCTCCTGACAAGATATCCTAAAGGATTCGCTGGAGAAGGGCTGGCCATGGCGAAATAATTTACTTTCGATAACTTCTCCGCACCACTATAGCTCGCCCTCCCTTTCACGTCCACTTTCAATCAGCTGCAAAGAGCTACATTTGATTGCAAATTCATCTAGAAACGTAACCACAGTAACGCCAAGAAGTACCGTCATGTGCAGCCGATCGCACACTGAATAAACTTCCTGGAGGCTGTTCACTGTTGGCTTACTCCCAACCCTCCCAACACCATCGCATTTGCTTCCCTCTGTTCGGTGTCTGCTCGATTGGTTCCTTCGCTGGAACTGGTCCTTTCCCGTTAAGAATAGAACAGTTTAGCTTTAGAGTAGACCTATGATTACTGGGACATAAGAATATCTCTAATTATTTGGCACGGAATTTTCATGTTCAAGCTAAGCACCAAAGTATCAATGTAAAACTAAAAAAAAGAACTACATATTTATTTTCGGCACGAGAAATTCAGCCGCTTTCAAATAAAGAATGGATGCCTTGTAAATATGAATCATATTCAAGTTCATTGCTATAAGATTCCTCACAAATGTTTTTGCTTATCCGGTCTTACACGTCACCTGTTACACTAACTAGTTCTCACAATTTTTTTCAACCTTGACGATATGATTTATAGGACTCTGCGTTCTTTGCCCTGCCGTGTTTGACTAACAAGATTCCTCCATTGAAAAGACGGATAGTGGCTGTTTCTTATTTTGAACGAGACTATCAGCAATGCATGTGTGTTGTTTAGCTAAATTAAACTGTGATTATTAATTCATTCTTTCTATTTTGCAGTAACAAAGAAATATTTCTTTCAGAACTAGATAACTTGCAAAGATATGTATCTCAAATACAAGTACAGCATCTCTTTAACGGAGCTAATGGCCGAACTGCAGCACTTCTGTTACTAACTTATCAGAATAATCTTTAAAGCACGTACATTTGTTTTAATTTTTTTAATTTTGTTAATGATATGGTTAAACTTAGAAATAAGCAGACTTAAAAATTATACATGAAGAATGAATTAATGGAAAGCAGTCATAACTGCAGTGCTTGTCACAAGAGAGGAAGCTAGACGGGATGGATAGGCATAGATATGAGCCCATAAATTGGCTGAATTTATAATAGAATTTAAATTCGAAGATTCTGGGATAGGGCACCTTGTAGTCCAGTAGAAGTTAACCGACGTTTCGGAAGAATATACTAACTCCATGCTTACTTACGATTTTGCAAAGACTTTAAGGAAAACGTTCTTTAGCCTTATAACTTAATTTTCATTTTTTTATCAATATCAAAATTGGCCAATTAATGTTGACATTGCTTATATTCGAGCGCCTTGCCTATTTCATGTGGCTAGCCCTAACATTTTTAATTAGTGTGCGACCAGTTGTATGCGTTTAATTTGGATATAATCATACTAGATGGCAGTGATTTACATTGCAATGAAATACTTGTTGAACTGTATATGACACTCATTGAAACCTCAAACGACCAATAGCATTATGTGAACTCTAATTATTAATCTCTTGTTTTATATGACAACAAATTTGTGTCAAATATTTAAATATCTCGTACTTATTTATTATGACTAGAAAATATTTCCGATCTTTTCACTTACCGTTTGCTGTTTATATGTTTCGCAATGTTAATTTGTTATGTTGGTAACGGAATGGGTGAAGAAGCCAATGAAAATAAAGGGAGCTGAATTTTGAATACGGGTCATGATAGTTTTCGTGCTGGACTGTTCGTATTTAAATTATAGTTTTCAGTTAACTTAATTACTCAGGATGAGTAAAAATAGGACACATACTCGCAGTATGGTGTAAGTATCCAAAGATATATATATATATATTTATATATGTCCTTACGCTAAGTAAAGTTATATATTTGTTTTGTTAACGATATTTTGATCCATTTTGATGAACGTGTTAAGTTTAATATCATGTATAATGGCAAATTTGATGATTTTATTCAAGTAGCCCAACATTACAGGAGGTAGTAAGAATGTTCATTTGCCGTATTTATGTGATCCGAATTGTTTTAAGGCACAAACGAAGTATAATTATGTTGCAGGAATGTTCTGTGACCTTGATAAATTTTGACTGTTAATCACAGAATATTACTCAAAATTATTTTATGGGTTATGTTGGGAATGTTCAGAACCATATCTTACAAACAGGAGATAGAGAGCTGTAATAAAATTTGACATACATGTTAACGTTTCTTCAAATTACGATAGAGTACAAAATGGAATCTCATAAGGCTCAGTAGTAGGTCCTGTCCATTTTCTAGGGATATTAATGACCTTTCACCCACATAAATGTTTTATCATGATGATACTAGTAAAATACCATGTGTACGATACATATTTATTGTCACGTGCCGCCTAAGGCCGGAATATTTGGAATCAGAATGCATCCATTGCTATACAATGGCCAGCAATTCCTAGGCAGCAAAGCCTAGGAAATCGTTGCCTGGGAAATGAAAGTCTAACAGCAGGGTTTCCACCATTACAAACGAATTGCTTGAGGCAGACACATATTCCCGCAGCAACGAATTGTTTGAAGCAGCATTTGTGTAGCACCGGGCGAAATTAACCCTTCGACAAGGTATTCCATATTCAGTCCGAGTGCACATTATAACAATCCAGCATTGGCCAGAGACCAGTAGAGTTCTTATCTGACTAGTACAGGAGTGAGTACTTATCCGACAAGGGACCAAGGACAGTTGAGCTCCGAGCAGAAGACACTTCCCCGAGAATAGCGGTGCAAGAGTGTTGTAACATTGAAGAAGAAACGTCTGACGATGATACAAGTTGAGAATAATTGTAAGTGTGAGTGTAAAAAGTGACTGTCAAATAAATATTTGTTCAAATCCGAGAACCCACGCAATTTATTGTCGCATTGCCTAGCAAACACATGACAGTATTATATATCAATGCCCCTGGGGACTGTTTTTGTTGGCTTCCATTCCTTTACCTAGAAGAGTCTCAGAATGGGTTTCATTTGAACAATCTTCATTTCAATTTATGTGTTGCAGATTGTAAAAAACATAAAAATTTATATTGCACCAATTTTTTAAATAGCCTGTGTAGGAATGCAATACTGAAGTGGGTCTTAAAGAAACAGGGATTGATTCAGGCTCAGGGTAGGTTCTAGATGCAGGTTGTTGTGAATGTGGCAGTATACTTTTATGTACCATTTCTTGATCAGGTGAGCTATTATCAGCTTCTTAAAACTATGGAACTTCAATTTTCTTGTCACTAAACAGGTCAGTCAAGAGGTACCACTCTAGATGGTATTCGAGAGGTGCTTGGTTATAATCTATACTGGGACATCAGTTATCCTGATTGGTTTTTTTTTTGTAGTATTCCTCAGTCCCTCTAAATGGTATTCAAGAGGTTCAAGAGGTGCTTGGTTATAATATCTACTGGGACACCAGCTATCCTGATTGGGTTTTTTCGTAGTTTTCCTCAGTCCCTCAAGACAAATAGCAGGAGTGTACCTCAGTTAAGCCACAACCACTTCCAAAGTCATTCCATCTCAAAACCATTAATCTAGCATCCTATCAGATGCTGTACAGTCTCGACACTGGCAGTATCATTAAATAACCCACAAAAAAGAAATCCATTTTCAGAACATGCTTCCATTGTTTCTAGGCATATTTAACAATAATTTCTCGACTGTATTGTTCATATAATGTTAGGAAAAAATTACACTAGCCCAATCTAAGCACAATCTTCAAAATGACTTGGATACTTATATGGCTATTTGGGCAGCCTGTTATTTCTTGAGATGGTAGTTGATAGTTGATTAAGCTACTGTCCCAGGAAAAGGACTGAAGGAAACGCCAAATCATTTCAATTGTGTAAGATTTAATGTGGTTATGAAGAGTTCTCTCTTCTGGGATGTAATGCCATGTAGTCTGTTGAGAGTCAACCATTTGTGAGAAACACATCGCATCCATCTTCAGGGTTCAAGAATAAGCCAAACATGCTTGCCACCTGCTTCCACTCTGACTTCTTGGTTGATTTACGATGGACTGCACAGTGTTGCATCCTGGAAAACAGAGCTCATCAACTTCAATTATGATTAATGGCCCTTAAGCCTGGAATAAAATAAGAAATCTCCTTAATACAAGGCAAGAATGAACATACATAATTTTTACTGTCAACACAGTGGTTAGTCACTGGCTTCCCACTGCGGCAGCCTGGGTTCAATCCTGGGTCTGGCCAAGTGGGGTTTGTGGTGGACAAAGTGGCGCTGGGGTGGGTTTTCTCCGAGTACTTTGGTTTCCCATGCCAATCTTCATTCCACCAAATTCTCCATCATCATAATCACCCAGGGCAGATACAATAGGCCCATCAGTGGCTGCCTTGCCGAGTGGACCCAGTTGGACTCCACCCCCTACTAAGCGAATTTAAAAAAAAATTACTGTCAACACAACAATACTTTTTATTTATTTATTTATATAGCACTCACTACATGTTTTGACATCAAATGGGTCATCTTCAGGTGCTGAAAGTTTCTCACATACTATTACTGAACTGCAATGTTAATATTCCTATTTTTATAAATGGTTCATGCAAGTTAGTTCCTACTGAATTCACAAACTACACAAAACTTAGACTAGACTTTGATTAAAATTAACAATAAAATAAGAATAAAAATCATACATGTAATAAAGTCTTATATATAACAATAGGTTAAACCTAATTTAATAATTAGGTAATCCTAAACCCACAATTTCATATTTAAAAAATATTTCAAATGATCTTTCAAAATGTTATAAGCTGTGAGTAGCTTTGTGTTTGTTATTGCAGTAGACCACGTGTAGGTGTCATCATATTTCTTCTACTGTTTGCTGCATTGGCTTGCTGTGTTAGTATCGTAATGTTACCATTTTCATAGAGAATAGATCCCTCTTCTTTCATGTTGTCGGGAGCCAATGGTTAATGTGTGCTGTTTACAGTATGCGGTGCGTGGTTCATACTACAATATGAATGTTAACATTGCAGTTCAGTAATAGTATGTGAGAAACTTGCAGCACCTGAAGATGATCCATTTGAGGTCGAAACATGTAGTGTGTGCTATATAAATAAATAAATAATAAAGTACTGTTGCACTGATGGTAAAAATTATAAATGTTCATTGTATATAAGCAAGAGGATGCAGTCCTTAAAAACAAGGCAAGAA
Source organism: Cryptotermes secundus (assembly GCF_002891405.2). NCBI lineage: Eukaryota > Metazoa > Arthropoda > Insecta > Blattodea > Kalotermitidae > Cryptotermes > Cryptotermes secundus. Next base: position 109,400 of record NW_019737437.1, read on the forward strand.
TGTTCAGCATTTAACTGCTGCAGGTTCATGAATACCTAATTTTCTGGTACAGTATCTTCCTTGAAAAGCTGATAGTTACTCAGCTGGCCAGTGAATTCCTGGCTCTTATGGAACCCAAAGATGCAGTATCATGCTCACAAAAGTCTTACACAGTATACTATTTTGAGCCAACTGAGTTCAGTCCATAGTCCATGCCTTCATACCAGACCTCCTCAGGATCAATTTTAATATTATCCTTCCTTCTATGCCCAGTTTTCTTAAATAGTCTCTTCCATAGGAATTTTCCAACCAGAATTTTACAAGAAATGTCTTATTTCTCCCCTACATGCTACATGTTGGTTTACTTCATTCATTACTTCAACATAAGTGAAGAGTACGAATTAAGAAGCTCAGAATTATGGGATTTTCTCCAGCCTCTTGTTATTTCCTCTTTTTTAGAGCCACATATTCTCCTCAGAACTTTATTCTCAAACACCCTCGATCAGGGTTCTTGTTATAATTGTACTACTTTGTATTTACATATGTACCACAGAGTATTAATATTATGTAACATTTTTCAGTCTTTCCACTCAGTTATCTCAAGAAAGTGAAGGCAGCAAGACATGTAGGCAGACATCCTCGGTAAGGATTAATATGAATATAGTTCACAGTCTACATTAAAGGTGATTTATCTTCAGTTAGTTACCGATTTTCAGTATTAGATGAAATGACCCTCATCTATCGTACCTGTGCTCTATTGCAATTAGCAAGAATTATTAATATGAAGATAATTGCTCTTCATAACCGCTGCTGTGAGAATCTCAGATCCTAATTAGTAAGATGATCATGGATTCTGTATCTGTTTAGAGACAACTGTTCAAGTAGAAATATATGAATAATGAAAAGTTTAACATTGCTCTCAGTAAGCAAAAAGGGTCATGAAATGTAGATGACTGCATAACACATCAGAAATGAGTAACTCATGCACAAATATGACATGAGAAAGTGTGGCCTATGTTGTTTCAGAAACATAACCTCAAAGATTCAAACTTACTTGGTACAAAAAACAGAGACATTTCTACTACATATTATTTTATGCCAAATTTGTTCATGGTAATTGTTAAATATTTAACACGTTGCTTTTCAAAATACAAAAAGTTCCATGCCATATGTGTAATGAACAACAACAACAACATTGAGGTCTGGACCTTTCGATCTTTTCCATTCCTCAGTAAGATAGGTTGATCCTTCCAGTGTAACTTCGGGCATTTCATGTGTAAGGATTCTTATAAATTCCTGTTGTCTCAAATTTATTGTACCCATATTGTGGTCTTCAGGGTTATGGCATTGTATGGCTTGGTAGGTAACTACCAGTGTTTCAGAGAAACATATGGCCTCCATCTTCAGGGTGAATTTGATTAAGTAAATGAAAATTAAGAGTAATTGGTTTGAAAGCTGAATTCTTTTCTGTTTATTTTAACAAAGAACCATCCATTTTTGACAGATATTTACCTATATAATCCTTTATGTGTAGTTTAACCTTTTTGTCACACTCTATCTTGTTTTGTTTTTTATATTTTCTTCCCCCAGATTTTTCCTTATCTCCCTTAATTTTGCATAAATGAACAGATATTGAGTTCTGACAGTATTGAATTTGACATACTGTTACTTCCCCCCCACACTTTGTAGATTTTGAAGCTGCCAAAAGACACCAAACATCGTGAACCATTGCAAGAGTTGGATTTCAGATCAAACATTGATGAAGATGGAACATCAACTACCAGCTCAATGACAAAGAGAGTCAGTTTTCATAAAGCTGTGCAAACTAAGTGAGTATTATGTAAATTTTGAGGCTTTCACAGTGGGAATTGTTCCAGTTGTGGGCTTGGCTGCAACACTGAGTACTCTTGTAAGTTTGTACTGACATTTAGGAGGAACATGCTGCCCCCTTGATCAGGGTAGGAAAGTAAACCCAAAATGGAAAAAAATATTATGTGGATGTAAGGAGTGGGGCAGCCAGGGTAGGAGCCCTGAGCAAACCAGCTGGAGTAAGGAGAAAGTTAATGGGAAGCTTGGAACTGTGCAGTCTCTTTCATGGCAATTGCTGTACTTCAGTTTATTAGGAGAACTTAATTTTAAAAGGATTCTTTGAAGAATTTGATTTGTTTCATTCTGGTCCGTCACACTAACAATATTATAAAAGATAAAACAGTTCTGTCCAGAGTGACTGGCGAAGTTTTTATTATTTCAGTTCTTCATGCCCTTACATGTTTTCGTTTGAAGGCAATACCTACTGAAATTGTGAGCTAGACATGTGGAATTTGGTATGGCAGTAGTTTATAAACATACTAGTTATCATGTATGAAATACGGTTTTCAAGTCAGCAAGTATGAGTATGTCAATGGTATGAAACCTTGAGGTTATATTTGACAAATTTAATATATAGACAGAATCTGTACTAATGTAACAAGTTCTTCACAATGATAAGTTAAATGAATTACAGTAATGATAATAATGATAGAGCTGTAGAACTGAGAAAAAAAAGAAGATTTAAGAGCTCTCCTTAGAACTCCTTGTTCATCTGTGGATTGGCATTTCATAATGGGTGTATTCACTTTGCTTAGTGGGGGGTGGAGTCCAACTGGGTCCACTTGGCATGGCGGCCACTGATTGGCCTATTGATTATGATGATGGAGAATTTGGTAGAATGAAGATTGGCAGGGGGAACTGAAGTACTCGGAGAAAACCTGCCCCAGTGCCACTTTGTCCGCCACAAATCCCACTTGACCAGACCTGGGATCGAACCCGGGCTGCCGCGGTGGGAAGCCAGCAACTAACCACTTGAGCTATGGTGCAGCCATAATGGGTGTAGCTCCAAGTGATATTTACATTGTATAAACTTCACATATTTTTTAGCTCATGGTGAGTGTATGTTACATCATGCAGATTAAGGGCCACACCATAGCTCAAGCGGTTAGTCGCTGGCTTCCCACCATGGCAGCCCGGGGTTCAATCCTGGGTCTGGTCAAGTGGGATTTGTGGTGGAAAAAGTGGCACTGGGGCAGGTTTTCTCCGAGTACTTTGGTTTCTCCTGCCAATCTTAATTCCACCAATTGCTCCACAATCACCCTCACCTATCATCTGGGGCTGGTACAATAGGCCAGATGTGGCCACAGTACAAGGGACTTAGTCTCACCCCACTAGCAATACTAATAAAACATAATTGTGCAGATTACACAAGCAGTTTAAATTCTCCCTTGTTAAAATATGAATTTGTAAAAGATTAATTTTTATAGTAATTTTCTGAAAATTGCTTCAAAATTGATATTTACATTTACATTTTCATTGATCCATTGGCCAGCCATATCATCAATACAGTTTCATTGTAACATATTACGAAATACATAACAACCACAGTCATCATACATACTGCCACACAATATGTGAGTGTCTCAACATCATATGATACAAGAACACAGACCAATTAATCATTCTTAACATTTGAGCCCCTTGCATGCTCAACAAATTTGTCAGTAGAGTAAAATGAGTTTGTTTGCAAATAATTTCGTAAAACAAACCTAAATTTATTTTTATCATTTTTTAAATCAGAGATATTTGGCGGCATAGTATTAAATAGTTGGATACCTGAATAATTACCCCTCTCTAATAGGATGATAAATGTGTTGTAGGTACATGAAGGTGGCCATTCCTTCTTGTACTAATCATGTATATACCGAGTTATTGGTTTGAAACTTATCCAAATTATTAACAACAAATGTCATCAATGAAAGCAAATATACACATGGGACTGGTAGTATGTCAAGCTTTTTAAATAGGCTTCTGCAGGCCTCTACAAGTATGAGTTGGGCCCACTCCCATCATTATTCTTATTATTTTCTTTTGTATAACAAAGACCTTATGACTGTCTGATATATTTCCCCAATATATGATTCCATATTTCACCAATGAATGATAATACGCATAATATACTGCTTTAAGATTATTAATATTTAACCCTTCCGCGACGGATAGTATTTAAATCTTTTCCTACCGCCAAACCGACAGGGTATTTAATTATTAAACAGAAAAATTCTCTTATCCATGAAAAACTTAGTAACTCTCGCAAAAATAGGTATATTGAGATAAAATTTTCACAGAAATATTCATAATGAAACGAAGAACAAACTATATATATTTTTAATATAATTATGGTAAATAATATTTTTTTACTCACTCGAACTGCTAAAAGTTGAGTTTGGTGTGGTAATCCTGAAAACACTGGTCAATACATAGCCCAACATCACAATCACTGCACCAGTACACGGTTTCTTTTCTTCTTTTGTTTTTTGTACACACTACACATCGCCTTTGTGGTCTAGCCTTTTTTCCTGATGGGGGAATTTTACTAATAAAATGTCTTTCACGAAGCCGGGGGATGGTGTTATCTAAATGGAAAAACCCTCCCACATATAAATTTGTTGCGCATAAGTGTTTGCTTCCTGAACGATATTGTTTACAAAATCCTCAGTAAAAAATAATAGAAATGTCTGTACTATGTCGAGCACATTCACAGACTGATTTCTCGGCCCCGAATTTTCAGAAAACCGTTCGCGAACGCCATCATAATTATCCATATTTTGCCAAAAATAACTCTCGTCTGAATCCGCCACTGGAACCCTCGCCACTATTTCGTCGTCATCTTCAATACTATGATCTTGGATAGCATCAACTACAGCCTGATCTTCAATTTCATTATCACTGTTTTCACTACTATCCGAATATTCGAACTCACTAACTTCCGAGTCGTGAGCAAGGAGCTCATCTAGTTCATCGTCCTGCAAAACTTTCCTACTTGTAGAGGCCATGGTTATGGCGCGACTGAGAGAAGAATGTGTTATGACATCATAGATTTCTGTATCATTCGAAAGTTTGTTTTCTTAGGTTGCATTTGGTTCCAAGAAAAAAGGACCCTCTTGTTGCTCTTGTTTGACTACTTCATTGTGTCAGCAGACTGTACAGCAACACACTCAAGGAAAACCTTCGTCTGGGGTTTCAGTGAGTGATTCATATAGACAAGCAAAGACCATAGAGTCGAAAGATATATAGTTTTATACGTTTACCTTACTTAGAATTCGAAAAACTTCAATGCAATCTAGGCGCAATGAGACCAAAGTACGAATTATTAAACTAACGATGTAAAATAAAAATACCGTGCTAAAAATTCGTCCAAAATAAATAACACATATACCAATTGAAAGATGAAACCTTAATCTATGTACTCCTGAAAAGAAAATTGGAATATCTTTCCTCGTTTTGTCAGCAACGTCCTCCAAAGCTAACACTGCGCAGGTCGGTGCACTGCACTGATGTCGGTGGCATACGATTATTTAAAGGGTCGGTGCAGCACACGGATGTCGGTGCGGAAGGGTTAAGATAATTTTCACATTAGAAAACCAACTGTGCTGAACTTATGAAGAAATAATCTATATGCCCCTTACAAGTCAGATGGTTGTCAAGCTGCAGACCAAGAAATTTTATAATTTCTACTTATTTCAGCGCTCTGTTAGAAAACAGCGTATGTAGTGGGTAGCTCAAAGCTGCTGTTGGGGTGAATTTTATCATTTCTGTTTTATCCAGATTTAACACAAGTTGATTGTTTTGAAACCACATAAACATGTGATTAAAAACAACGTCCAATTTTATTTTTAAATTATAGTAGTCTTTAGCTTTGCAAATAATACTCGTGTCATCTGCAAACATAATAACTTCACAAATTTTACTTATTTCAAGGGGGAAATCATTTATATATATATTAAACAGTAAGGATCCCAACACCGAACCCTGAGGCACTCCACATACAACAGATTCCCAATTGGAATAATATTTATTATCCATATAATTTAATTCCAGTCTTTGCCTCCTATATTGGAGGTAAGATTTGAACCATTGCAGTAATACAACCTGCACTCCATAGTACTGCAGTTTCTTTAACAGAAGTTCATGAATGACACAATCAAACACCTTGGCTATATCACAAAATATACCAGTTACATACTCTTTTCTATTCCATGCTGTATGTATTACATTGGTTAATTTATATATAGCATCTTCAGTTGATAATCCCTTCTGGAATCCATACTGCTCTGAAAGTAGTATTTTATGTGCTACAATATGATCATTGAGTCTTCTAGAAATTGCTACTTCGAATACTTTTGCAAACCCAGTTACAATAGAAATTTGCCTATAGTTATTTATAACAACCTTTTCCCCTTTTTTGTATCTTGGGTTAATAATTGCATATTTTAATCTTTCTGGATGTAGACCCATGGTTAATGACTTATTAATTACATAAGTTAGAGGTTTACTAATTTTTGTTGTCTGCACAGTTTTATTATTTTATTAGTTATTTAATCATACCCTGAAGAATTTTCCAATTTTAATTTGTTAACTAAGTTAATTGTTTCCTCTTCTGCGACTAAATTAAGATTCATATCTGGAAAACCATTAGGGAAATGGGTATGCAAGTATGACATTGCAGTATAAACATTAGTTTTCTTCATATTAAGATTTTCTGTTATTGATGTGAAATATTTATTAGAACTATGAGCTCCTTCTTCAGCATTTATTTTTTACTATTATTTTGAAAATTTTTGGTAAATGTTCTGTGTTATTATTGTTTTTCCTCCCTGTATCAGTGTCGATAATTTTCCTAATTAGTTTTTATTTTGTTTTCAGCTGATGTAATTAACTGATTATAATATTTCCTTTTATCTTCTCTTATTACTGTTCTTAATATCATGCAGTATGATTTATAGTTTGATTTAAACAAATAGTTGTAATTGCTTCTGTTGAGAATGTACAAAGATTCCTTCTGTCTGCAGGAGGTACGTATTCCACCTGTTATCCAGCCATTATCATTGTGTTTATTTGTTACATTTTGCTTCGGAAAGTATGACTCATAGACAAGTAAATAGTTGTTTAAAAATGAACTGAATATTTCATTTACATCATTGTTTATATTTTCCCACTTTTCATTAGATAGTTTACTAAGCAATTGTGCAATTGAATCTTTATTTACCAATCTTATTAAGCAATTGTGCAAATGAATCTTTATTTACCAATCTTGTTGTGATTCCCTGCATTTATTCTTCTCCATGTTACTGATATTTTTTAGTACAAGACACTGTTCATTGTGATCCGATAGTCCATTACTAATAGAGATAACATCATATGAATTTATCCTTGCATTATCAATAAAAAATATTATCAATTGCAGAGCTTTTGGTCTCAGTTATTCTACTTTGGAGCTGAACAGAATGAAATATATTATATGATTGCAACAGCACTAGTAGCTGTGTTTTATGTGTTGTCTCTTCTAAAAAATTTACATTAAAATCACCACATATTAAAAATTTAATGTTTGGTTTATAGAGTAATTTGGGTACTTTATCCAACTTGTTTACAAAGTACTCAAAATTCCCACAAGGTGACCTATGTATACACAGTATTAATAAGTTAGTTTTAGCTATTGAAATCTTAAGTGAACAAATTTATATGTTCCTTTCATCACATAACTGTGCCAGATAAATAGCAGTAAATTTTATATCTGATCTTATATATATACAAACACCTCCTCCTTGATGAATCATGCGGGAATACTTTGTTCCCAAAACGCAATTCTGGAAATTGCTGTATGATAATTTCTGGTCTGACATGTGATGCTCAGATAAGCAAATTAAGTTTGGATTTATATCATTATTTTCTATTTAACACTTTAATTCATCAATTTTGCTACCAAGACCTCTGATATTTTGATGTATAAGAATTAAAGAGTCTTTAGTATGATTAAACTTATTGAGGAGCAATATATTTTATTTTGAGTTTATTCCCCATAAAAAATCCTCATTTCTAGTAGGTGGTTTTCTTTTCCTTCTATTACCATGTTCTCTTTCTTGATCAAGGATTGTAACATGGTTATCCATATTCCTTATAATTTCTTCTCTTTTTCCATCCTTTACATCATACTTGCGCGTGCTATTACTTTGGGCTGTTTTAATAAAATTTATTGCTTCACTAGATTGTTCAATATGTTCAATATTATTGACTAATAACTTTTAACATCATCGACTGAAATAGCCACGTATGAACTAGTTAATGAAGTATTAAATGCTTTGAACAATGGTATGTTTGTTGGTGGTATCTTTTGTGATCTCAAAAAGGCCTTTGATTGTGTTAATCACGATATATTACTATCAAAATTGGAATTTTACGGCGTGACTGATAAGGCTGGTGCTTTGATTAAGTCGTACCTTGTTGATAGGCATCAGAGAGTTGTTGTGAATAACGGTCTGAGGTACTCAGAATGGGGGGAAATTAAAAATGGAGTCCCCCAAAATTCGATTCTAGGTCCTTTGTTGTTTTTGTTGTATATAAATGACTTGCCCTATATCATATCGAACAAGTCCAAACCCGTTATTTTTGCTGATGATACTAGCATAGTCATTACTAACCCTAGGTCTGCTGATTATGAATTCAAGGCTTCTTTAATATTTAAAAACATAAATGATTGGTTTCAAGATAATTTATTGTCATTAAATTTTGAGAAAACACATTTTATCGAATTTCTGACAAAGAACCGCCAGCCGATGGATATTCATATTGATGATGATGATCGGCTTGTTAACACTACAAATACTAAGTTTCTGGGGCTTATTATTGATAACACATTGTCTTGGAATGGACATGTGGATTGGTTAATGTCTAGATTGGGCTCTGCATTTCTCGTTCCATCAAATCTCCATAGGCATTACCACCAGTAAAGGTACAATAGGACATATGGAGGATTTAAGACCACAGAAACTGTTTTCAAGACTAATTATACTGTCATATTATTATCTCTGTATTACTATATTATTATTATTATTATTATTATTATCATCATTTATTATAATTTGGCATACTATTTGTGTATTATTATATTCTTATTACTATTTAGTATTAGTATTAATATTAATCTTTGACTTGTCCCATATCATGTATAATGATTCATGGATGAAATAAAATTGAATTGAATTGCATGTTATGCGATTAGAGCCCTAAAATCTTACATGTCTCAGGGTACATTTACTTTTCTTACTTCCATTCAATTATGACCTATGGTTTGGTTTTTTGGGGTAATTCCCCTTATAGTATACATATCTTTAGGTTGCAAAAAAGGGCGATTAGAATTATAATGAACTCTGGGAACAGAGATTCATGTAGGGAATTGTTCAGGGAACTGGAAATTTTACCCCTTCAATCTCAGTATATGTTTTCTCTTGCAATGTTCGTGGTTAATAATAAAGATCAATTTAAGTTAAATTCTGAGTTATATAATAGGAATACAAGATATAATAATAAATTCCATTATCCTATATGTAAGTTGACTGTATTTCAAAAAGGAGTGTATTACCATGGTATTAAGGTTTTTAATTGGCTTCCTCCTAATATAAGGAACCTGGCTCAAGATGTTAAACATTTTGAAATTGTTTTAAGAAGATTTTTGTTGATTGTAAATTTGACTCCAATAATTAACTGTGATCTATTATGGTATTGAATAATGTAATGAGTTTTATATTGTTATTTCTATGTAGTGTATCAATGACTAATTCCTTATCCTATATGTAGTGGATTTATGGAATGTAAATAAATGAGATGAGATGAGAACATGATACATAACCGTTTTTAATGAAATGCCATTCTTCCACAGAGAGTTCCATGTAGAGGAGGCTGTGACAGTGTGGGGATCAACTTATGAGGAAACTTTCAAAGGTTCTGATTCATCTCATCATTCTGACAACAGCAGGTAAGAAGACTGTACTGTTGCTGTATAAAAGGTGTGTTGAATACTGGCAAGTGTTATGTTGGCAACTCTCTAATGTTAAAATATAATGCTAAAGTTGGCAACGTCATAGTAAACAATTTTCAATAATAGACTGCGCTACATGTGCTGTTCCTAATTTCTCTATTGTTATGTGTTACCATGGTTATGTGTGTGAATATATTGTAACGTGTTTAGGTTACTGAAGACGCCGTTTGGGTTGTTAATTGGTTTATTTAACAACCTACAAGTCTCGGCTACAATTAATTATAACACTGTTACGGGTTTTCACAATTTACAACCCCTATTCAATATTCAATTCACTCTATTGTCAGTAGTCTACATGTTTTTATAACGCGGGAGTTATACAAGTGTAACTGTATCACACACTCCCAATTATTACTCGGTTATCACGAACTATCACTGATTCTCACACATGCATCCGTAACTCGTAACTTGCCGCTGGCTAGATTCCAACTCAACTGTCTTCATAGGCAGTGTAGCTCTCTCATATAGTTGCAGTGCCCGCCTGTTACGCAGTGGGTACCGCTGTTGCCTGTTACCCATGTCACAGCTGCGTTGCATGTTATGTCACTATGGGGAGAGGGGCGGGGTGTTGACTCGCCTATTACCGTAGTAAGGACAGCGCTACGATGCCGCCACGTACCGCTGGGAGGGGTCCTCCATTGCGCAACATGTCACAATGTATAGAACACTTTTTGTGTATCAAAAGTTAGTCTTAATAAAGCAGGGTTAGATTGAACACTGATTCTTACTTATCATTCGATCCACGTAGAAGTGAAAATAACAGCAAGATGCACTGTACAATTAATAATAGCCAACAGAAGACTAATGACAGTCTAAAGAAGTTTTGGAGTTGGAATGTACTTGGAAAAAAACCTAATTGATTGATTATGATGATGCTGGCAGATCTTATCATTTGCAACACTTGGTATTATTTACAAATAAAGAGCACCAGTAACTTATTCTGAAGGTGCATTACACATCCCTTTGGGATAAGATCTTGGTAGCAGATCCAGCTACTTACTTACTGAGGCTATATTAAATAGAAATTGTAATGTGCTACACCCGCCCCACACGCTTCACTTCGACGCGGTGTATGCCTCGACTAAATTCAGCGGAATGAGTCTTATATCCCAGGGGTACACGGGTGTTGGCTCGCTTACGTCGTTTTTTTGGATGCGGGCTCGATCGGTTAACCCCCTAGCACAGGTTCCACATGAACACCCTCACTCCCTGGCCTCTACCCACTAACTCACCGGCTTCCACTCACTAACTGACTCCTTACCCCCGCTGCTGCTTCCAGAAACCACGTTCTTAGCCATCTCGAACTTTCCACTGGGAGGTTTTCATGACCAAATACACGGACCCCTTCCGGTCTGCACACCTTCTAGAAGTTTCTCGAAGCTTCGATCCACAGGTCCTCCACCCCCACAGGCACGGACGAAAGAAGGTATACGTACTCCCCCTTGAATGCAATGGACTCACCAACCTCCCTTCTGTCCCTCGCAACAAAAGGCCAATTCAGAGGACCATGATCCCTCCGGGGCATCTCATTTCTACAGCTAAACTTAACCGTTACTTACAAACAAATAAGACTTTCCGTGAAGGATGCGTACGGTTACAGTGCATAGGATGTTGGCCTGTCAGCTATTCCATGAGTCCAAACACTCACAGTAAAGATAATGCGATGAGCATGTGTTCTTCCTGCTGGTACAGGTGACCAGTTTGTTGCAGGTTTCAGATAATCTCCCTGTACCATCACCACCATCACTATCATCATTGGTAAGCTGCCCATCTTGAGCCATAGCCTTCCTTAGAAGATTCTGCCGGACTTGTCTATTCCATTGTGAATGAGACCACGGATTTTGCAACAGTAATTTTTATACAGAACAAAGTCATCAGCCTTCCATCCAACCCCCAACCTGGAGGACCAGGTCTCTGTATTTATGTCCCCCAGTGACAGGGTGACCCAGTTATACCACCAGGCATGGGGTTCCCATTTTGTTGCTTCCTATAACTCGCAGGGCTATGGTGAAGGTATTCTAACCTGCCTCCACACAGGATAGATCATCCTTTAATAATTTTATTTTACTGTGTGCTAATTCTGTGTTCCAGTTGTCCATCGTCCAGTAAAGTTCCTGGTTTTAATCACCCACTATGCAGCAACATAAATTCACAGTTCCTTGTGGAGTCACATGCAGTGAAAGGAAGGGAAGGAATGAAGCAGCATGGGAATGTTCTTTGTTTTCATGCAGTAAACAGTGATACAGTTGACAGTGATGATGAGCAGTGCTTCTCTCCGAATGAGATGCATGTCTGGAATCAGTCAAATGATATGGACTTCACAGAACCGCTTGATGTTAATTTTCCAAATTTTAATCATACAGACTTGTTAGCTAATAATGAAATTGATCTGACAGAACCTCTGGCATGCCACATTGATTTTGATCAAAAGTGGCATTCTCAGTTGTCTCCAGATTTTCCTCGTGAACTGAAAACAACAGGAGAAATAGATATGACGTTGACAGAAACTTTACCTGATGTATGTTTTGGATTCAAAGACCATGTAAAATCACAAGAAATGTCAAAGAAGAGCTCCAAAACCTTTGTTAAGAAAGTGAATATAGACACTGCAGAACCAGAGATTTTAATGAAAGTGTCAAGCAAAGGTCAAGTGAAGGATTCAGAAGCAAACAGTGATTATTTAATTGACAGAAAGACACATACAGGAATACTCACTCAAATAAATAACAGCAACATTAGTTTCACTGAAGTGGTTTCATGTAACAAAAATAAATATGAACCGAATAACACTGATAAAGTCTTTCAGTTGCCACCACATTGTGACACTAATGTAGATCGGCATGAAAGTTCTGTAATTAATCAAAGCATGGATTTAACTGAAACTTTAGTAGAAATGAAATCTCTTAATAGTATGGAAATGTTCAAACGATCTGTGCAATGTGACAGAGGATATGACAGACTACAACCAACTGGCAGGACATGTATTCATGCCAATGATTTTGGTACCCCAAATCCCCAGGGCTTCACAAAAATAATGGATTCCATTGAAAAGAAAATGGTAAATATTTCTAGCTTGTCAGCAGAGAGCTCAGGAAATACAGAAAGCATGTGTTCAAACAGTGAGTGCTTGCACGAAGGCAGTAAAGTAAATGTTCAAAACACAGGGTCCACTAAACCTGTTAGGAATATTGTCTGTTCTGCATTTACCAGCAAAACATATATGCACGATATTACTGAAAATGTTCAGAATTTTGGATTAATAAATTCTGATGGAGAAACATATATGAATAAAATTGTAGATAGTCCAACTAGATGTACAGAGGTCAGTGACGTGGAATTCATAGATGAATTGAAACAGAAAGAGTTTGACAGTGCAAAAACTTCCAGTCAAATTACAGATGTTGGTGACATGGAACTAACATGCAATATAAACCACAAGAATATCCATATACCATTTAGAAATTCTGCACATAACAGTTATATGCAAATAAGAAAGAATCATATATCAGATCCAATACAGGTATCCAATACTGCTGCTGTTGTCGATGAAATGGAATTCACAAGCATAATAAAATTGGAAGAAACATGTAATTCAGGAAATGTGAACAGGTCTGTCAGTGACATGGAACTAAGAAATGAAATTAGACAGAACCAAATCTCCAATCCATTAGCAGCATCCAGTCATAATCATAAAGTTGCTGATATGGAACTAACCAGTGCAAAAAAATGGGAAGACACATGTAATTCAGGAGATATCCACAGGTTTGTCAATGGCATGGAACTGACAAACAAAACAAGACAGAAGCAGACATCCAATCCAATAGCAGTGTCCAGCCATATTGGTAATATCACTGATATGGAATTAACGAGTGGAATAAATTTGAAAGAAACGGTCCATCCAGGAGATGTGAACAGGTTTGTCAGTGACATGGCACTAACAAACCAAACAAGACAGAAGCAGACATCCAATCCAATAGCAGTGTCCAGCCATATTGGTAATATCACTGATATGGAATTAACAAGTGGAATAAATTTGAAAGAAATATGTAATCCAGGAGAGGTGAACAGGTTTGTCAATGACATGGAACTGACAAACAAAACAAGACAGAAGCAGACATCCAATCCAATAGCAGTGTCCAGCCATATTGGTAATATCACTGATATGGAATTACCAAGTGGAATAAATTTGAAAGAAACAGTCCATCCAGGAGACGTGAACAGGTTTGCCAGTGACATGACACTAACAAACAAAACAAGACAGAAGCAGACATCCAATCCAATAGCAGTGTCCAGCCATATTGGTAATATCACTGATATGGAATTACCAAGTGGAATAAATTTGAAAGAAACAGTCCATCCAGGAGACGTGAACAGGTTTGCCAGTGACATGACACTAACAAACAAAACAAGACAGAAGCAGACATCCAATCCAATAGCAGTGTCCAGCCATATTGGTAATATCACTGATATGGAATTACCAAGTGGAATAAATTTGAAAGAAACAGTCCATCCAGGAGACGTGAACAGGTTTGCCAGTGACATGACACTAACAAACAAAACAAGACAGAAGCAGACATCCAATCCAATAGCAGTGTCCAGCCATATTGGTAATATCACTGATATGGAATTACCAAGTGGAATAAATTTGAAAGAAACAGTCCATCCAGGAGACGTGAACAGGTTTGCCAGTGACATGACACTAACAAACAAAACAAGACAGAAGCAGACATCCAATCCAATAGCAGTGTCCAGCCATATTGGTAATATCACTGATATGGAATTACCAAGTGGAATAAATTTGAAAGAAACAGTCCATCCAGGAGACGTGAACAGGTTTGCCAGTGACATGACACTAACAAACAAAACAAGACAGAAGCAGACATCCAATCCAATAGCAGTGTCCAGCCATATTGGTAATATCACTGATATGGAATTACCAAGTGGAATAAATTTGAAAGAAACAGTCCATCCAGGAGACGTGAACAGGTTTGCCAGTGACATGACACTAACAAACAAAACAAGACAGAAGCAGACATCCAATCCAATAGCAGTGTCCAGCCATATTGGTAATATCACTGATATGGAATTACCAAGTGGAATAAATTTGAAAGAAACAGTCCATCCAGGAGACGTGAACAGGTTTGCCAGTGACATGACACTAACAAACAAAACAAGACAGAAGCAGACATCCAATCCAATAGCAGTGTCCAGCCATATTGGTAATATCACTGATATGGAATTACCAAGTGGAATAAATTTGAAAGAAACAGTCCATCCAGGAGACGTGAACAGGTTTGCCAGTGACATGACACTAACAAACAAAACAAGACAGAAGCAGACATCCAATCCAATAGCAGTGTCCAGCCATATTGGTAATATCACTGATATGGAATTACCAAGTGGAATAAATTTGAAAGAAACAGTCCATCCAGGAGACGTGAACAGGTTTGCCAGTGACATGACACTAACAAACAAAACAAGACAGAAGCAGACATCCAATCCAATAGCAGTGTCCAGCCATATTGGTAATATCACTGATATGGAATTACCAAGTGGAATAAATTTGAAAGAAACAGTCCATCCAGGAGACGTGAACAGGTTTGCCAGTGACATGACACTAACAAACAAAACAAGACAGAAGCAGACATCCAATCCAATAGCAGTGTCCAGCCATATTGGTAATATCACTGATATGGAATTAACAAGTGGAATAAATTTGAAAGCAGCATGTCATTCAGGAGACATGACACTAACAAACAAAACAAGACTGAAGCAGACATCCAATCCAGTAGCAGTGTTCAGCCATATTAGTGATGTCACTAGTATGGAATTAATAAGTGGAATAAACTGGAAAGAAACATGTACACCAGAAGATGTTAATAGGCATGTAAATGACATGGAACTAACAAACGACACTGGGCAGAATCAGGTCTCCCATCCAGTAGCAGTAGCCAGTCATATTGGTGTCACTGATGTAGAATTAACAAATGAAATAAAGTGGAAAGAAATCTGTAATACAGCTGATGTGAACAGGCATATCATTGACATGGAACTAATAAATGAAAGCAGGCAGGAGCGAACCTCCAGGCCAGCAGTGGTGTTCAGTCAGGGCGGTAATGTCACTGATATGGAACTGACCAGTGGAATAGTACTGAAAGAAATATGTAACACAGATGTTAACAGATATCTCAATGACATGAAACTAACAAGTGTAAGGAGAGAGGAGCAAATGTCTGCTAAATCTACAAATGTGAGCAACTTGGAATTAAGAAATGAAGTAAGACAGAAGATCTTTAACCGGTCAAGAGTAACTGATCTATCTAAAGATGCCATTGGCATGGAATTAAGTGAAGTAAATCAAAAAGCAATCTGTAATCAGTCACTTATGATCAGTGAATGTGACAGCCATGCAAAGGCAGAAAATATTGATGACACACAAACATGGAAGGAAAAGCCCAGAGTACCATTTAATCACACCTCAAATAAAGACTGTATAAATTCATCAGAAGAGGAACAAATGGGTGATACAGCAGATGTGTCTCATTTGCTGAAGTCTTGTAACATGAATCCAGTTTATAATGTTAAAGCACTATATAGTAATGATTTGGAGAAAGTCACGCAGCATTGTGAACCTGCAGCATGTATCAGTGTAAGTGGAGACAGGGCAAGTCAGTCAGATTATGTAGAAGCTGAAACTTCTCTAAAACAAGCCAGTTCCTCTAAACAAACTATAGTACAGGTACTTGGAAGAACTGAAAAGTGTAAAGCAAAGGACAATTCAGTTACTTTATTTAAGCAGACTGATAGTACATATTACTTCCCACCTTCTAAAGTAACACATCCAAATACTGATGGAAGATGTAGTGAACAGACAGGATCTGTGCTTGATGTGAAAAGAGAAAATGCATCAGAAAATTGCAGCAGTATGGAGCTTAATGTTGAGACTTCAGTTCCAGCTGTTAGTTTAAACTTGAATATTCCTCTGAATGTTAAGGAATTAGGGAAAAGATCCCAAAAATGTGATATGAATGTATCACATTTGGGTCAGAAATTGGTGAATGAAATTATTCAAAAGACTGCTGATGAATCAAGTCTCTTACATGACAGACATGTCTCAGAGGATTCAAATACTTCATCAGACAAGGTATCCCAAGTTTCTCATACATCTAGAATGGATAATGGAGTCATTAAAGAAAACTTGAGTATGCAACTATTGAGGGAGGCAAAAACTTACACAGGTTGCACTACTGGAACAGCTAAGAAATTATCAGTAGAGTATGACATTGGAGGTAATGCTGCATCCCACAATAACCAGCAGTATGCAACAAAAGGAATTCCAGATAAAATATGCACACAAGAGAATTCAACGGAAAATATGCAAATGTTGAAGAGCAATGCAAGGGATTCATTTATATTGGGGGAGGAATTGGATGATAAACAAGGATGGACAACTAACCAGCTTACCTTGAATGAATATCTTGAACCTAGTGACCTACATGTGAGAATGAGAACACCACTGGAAATACAAGGAAATCAAATTATGGAACAAGTGAATAGTGCAACACCAATGAAGTCTAAAGAATATGGTGTGATGAAAGGAAATCTAGATTGTTCACAACTTCAGAGTACATTAGCATCTATGCCAGATGAAATGGAACTGAGTATTATCAAAGATTTATCACATGAAAGTAATGAATCTTACAATAAACTTGTTGAGAATGTCAGAATAGCAGATGAGATCATCAGAGAAAAAACGTTTATGACAGATGAATGTGATCTGCTTGATAATAGCCAATGTGCCCAGCAGAATTCTGAAGAAGGAACATCACTGTTACAAAAATTGAGCAATATGGGAAACATTATAAACGAATTGGTTACAAGGAAAGAGGAAAGTACTAAACATTTGGAGTTAAAAACAGTCACAGGACAAGAAAAATGTAATCTGGATGAGAAATTTAAGCCTTCTATCAAACAAACGGATGAACAGATGAAACCAAGGAAACTAAGGATAAATCAAAGTGAAGATGTGACCATATCTTCTTTGGAAGAACAGATTAAGGCGGAAGAACTAAGGTTAGTGATATCCATGCAATGTGTTTGATATCGTTGCTTGGCATGTCTATAACTCGAGTGAAAAATGATTTAAAGATCATATTTAGTTGCATAATTGTGTTCTTCCATGGAATTAACCATTCATAAACATTGGTGCTCTGAATTGCACACAAACGCATATATGAGTAGAAAGACAAAGACAAAACAACTCTGTCCAGTGTGACTATTGAAGTTTTTACTACTCGAAAACTTAACACCCTTACATGTTTCGGTCCCTATAGACCATCATCAGATGGTGTTAAGTTTTCAAGTAGTAAAAACTTCAATAGTCACACTGGATGGAATTGTTTTGTCTTTGTAAGTGTTAGTGTGACAGACCAGAATGAAACAAATCAAATTCATATGAGTATTTTCGCCAATTATGGAAAAAGAGTACATAACTGAGTTAAATATTGCCTGTCTTAAAATATCTTTATGGGTAAATCATATCTTGAATAGGCAACCTTACAGAGTCCTGTTATTCAGTGAGATCTCCAGCATAGTGATTCTGTTCCTATCCTGTGTTGAAAATAGAATCGAGTAATTTTCTAACGATATAACGATTTGTATCACTATTTGATGATATGCAAACCCAAAGATGTTTTAGACACAGTATACTATACAGGGTTTGCCTAAAAGAAATAGACACTTTCAAAGTTTTACAGAAAGAAGAGTTTTCATAGCATGGCCAAGATACTTATATGGTTTGAAAAGTACGCCCTGAAATTTGCATGGGTACACCATTTTACGGGATACAGCACAAAAAACGTTCTCTTTAGGTGAATCCCTCATATGCTCTACTACAGCTCTCGGGTTTTCAGTTCCTCATATATGAACGTTGTGTTTGTTCACTGTACCGCTAATGTGGAACGTTGATTTGTCACCGAAAACTAGCCGGTTAAAGAAATCATTACTTCCTTCATTCCATTGTGCATGTCCATACAGAATGAGTGACAGAGGATTTTGTCATTTTCACTGAAGTTCTGCAATAATTGCAACCAGTAAGGGAACTTTCGTAAACGTTTACGCAAGGTATTCCACACAGTCTTTTGTGGAACTTGAAGTTCTAAACTTGCACGTGTTGACTATTTTGGGCTGCGCGTATAAGTTTCACGAACAAGAGCCATTTAAACTATTTCTTTTAGGCTAACCCTGTATTTACATGTATACAGATTACATTCCTGTTTTGTAGTATAACATATTTATTTGTATGTCCTGTACACAAGTAAAGCTATCCCTGTAACAGGCCGTGAAGGCCCATAGGGTTGTGAGACGTTAAGGGTCCCATATTACCTTGACATTCGGCTTAAAGATGGCGGTAAGGTTGTCAGCCTTACGCCCCAGCCGCGCTTCACTCCCCAGGAAAATTATTTAATTAATTCCTGGTACTCATTTCTGTTAGAGGCTGAGTAAACCCCAGGGCCTAGTGCGGCCGGAAGGATTAGGTCAATTAAAAAATCCAATGACCTCATTGGGACTTGAACCCGCGATCTTCCGGCTTGTAGCATAGTACCTTATGCTACGCTACAAGCTGGAAGGTCGCGGGTTCAAATCCCGATGAGGATAGCTTTGCTTTTTTTTTTTCTTTTATGTCCTGTACACATCTGTGACAATTTGTTAATTAACAAATTCTTGTTTCACTTCAACTTAATTGTTTTTTCAGCTGGAATAATATGATATATATTGTCATGTAGTTTATTTTCATATAACACTTCTTTTCTTTCTTCCACTCTTGATGCCAGCTATAGCTATTCATATATCACTAACAAGGCCTTATTTCACAGGTCTGGTCATGTATGGAGCATTAAAGACATAAGTAATGCCCTTTGGTCCTTTCAATTCTTATACAAATCACTGACGCTTATTCTGAAACTGAATCCGTGTGAGATGAAGGATAGTGGTAAAGTTGTAACGGATATCCAGCTGATTTCACATGCTACTGGTGGGTAATATGTCCAAGTACATAAGTACTTAATTTCAATGCATGATAAATATTCAGGTATATTCATATTATATTTTTTGGTTTCAGAGAAGGCTGATCCCCTTGTTATATTTGTTCATCACGTTCTTCTGCGCAAGTTTCAAACTCAAGCATTGGAATCAATGTGCAGGACCACTCTGGATGTTGTTAAAGTCTTGGAAACAATCTCTGCAGAAGTTAAGAAACTCAAAATATTCGTGAAAGACATTATTGAATTGGAAACATTGGACATGCTACGGATAGAGAACACATGGTAAACGTAACAACTTCGCACATTTAGCTTGATTGTACATCAGTTGCACCGTAAAAGTAGCTAACTGAACAGCATTGCTTTAGGTCAAGGGTCACCAAACTACGGCCCGCGAAAGATTTGTTCAGATATGCGCCAATTGAACTAATTTTCCAATGAGTACTGGTAAAAAGAAAATACTTGCTCATAGATTTCAAATTCATTAATTAAGATTGTTTAAAATATATTGATATTTTATATTATGTTAATATTATTCACAATTTTACTAATTCTGGACCGTATACTGCGC
>NW_019737437.1:129974-132697 GCF_002891405.2 Cryptotermes secundus
ATACCTAGAGTTATTAATTTCTCATTTTATCTGGACCGTTGAAAGTGCTGAATTACCTAATGTGGCCTGCGTTTCGAAAAGTTTGGAGACCCCTGCTTTAGGTCATGCTTTCTCAAACTGTGGGTCATAACCTACTCTAGGGGGGGATTGCTGAGTTCTGAAGAATTTAAATATAACTGTGTCCATGCACCAGCAGATTGGTAAGATTTAGCTACAAGTAATTTGTGAAATGTATTTAATTGTATATGTAACTGCAATTTAGGGGCACTATGCTACAAGCCGGAAGGCTGTGGGTTCAATTCATGATGTTGCAGGATTTTTCATTGATCTAATCCTTCCAGCTGCACTATGGCCTTGGGACTGACTCAGCCTCTAATAGAAATGAGTACCAGGAATCTTCCTGGGGTTAAAGGGTGGCTGGCTGGCACATAAAGACTGACAACCTCACTGCCATCTGTGAGCTGATTGTTTAGAAAATGTGGGAGCCTCGACGTTTCACAAGCCTGTGTGCCTCCATGGCCTGTGACAGGGATAGCTTCACTTTACATAACTGTAATTTATACTGCTGGGTAACAGAATCTTGTATTGGACTACAGTGAACTTCATACCTTCCATTGTGTAGTTGGTAGAAGTTTCACTTGGGGTGTTTTTTTTTAGTGTAAAGGATAAGTTTGTAGCTTTCTGTAGGTGTAGAAGGATGTAAAGCTATTTAGGTTCCTCCTGTCACCATACTGCTTAATGGGGACCTGCAACAGTGCACAAAACTGCACTGTACAGAAAGATTTTATAGTTTACTGTAGGTGCGTGTAAGAGAGATTAAAATTTTAAAACTTGGCTTTACATAACTGACATCAATATATGACACTGTATAATTGTGGATTAATTAGAAATAGAAACTGGACATAATCCAAAACTAATATGCAGTGTAATTTAAATTCTGGAACACTCAGCCATCCTGAACTACACCATTAGGGCACCACATAAATTCAAGATGCATCATCACTTCAGGTTGGGTCTATATAAGGATGATAAATGTGAAAATATATTTCATGTTCATATATGTATGCAGCTATCTCAGCGTTCTGTTCTTATTGTTTTATTTTCAGTGTATCATTTGAGGTAGCAGACTTGAACATTCATGCATGGTTTCGTATAAATGTTAACATAGACATGTGGGAAGATATTTCACCTGCTGATGTGTCTGCTGAAAATCTGTTTGGTTCTGTAAGGTATGTCAGTTTTAATATTATATGAATTTTATGTTACATAGTATGCATTTACGTACAGTTCTTCATTGCTAAATTAGACTGAAACACAGTTCCTAGATATATGCTTCTTGACTGCTAATATTTAGCCAAGTCCTGTCTTTTTATGTTAGTGTCATTAAAGAAATTTCTTGCCTGGTGAAAATCGAACTTTCATTCCCCAGTCATCCAGCCCATAGCCTAGTTACAATACTGAGTGCAAAATAGCACTGAAAAGAGAATTGAATTCCCATGTATTGAATTTGTTTTATTTTTCAGGGAACATGAAATCAAACATCTAGTTACCGCTGCAACAAGAGGGCCAAACTGTCTTAGAGATTATATCAGGATCATTAAAGAATATGTCAAGGTACTTGGTAAAAAGCAATTATTTGTAAAATAGCTTCCATACTCAGATTCAAATTTGGGAAGTACCACAAAAACTATTTATTTTAGATTATATTTAAGACACACATCTCTACACCATAAGATATTATAGTTAAATTATAGCCAGATATAGTGGAAGTCCCATTCAATGTTCAATTCAAATTATCAAGTCAATAACCTTCATAGCGTGCATCCTGTTGTGTCATGCGAAAGATATATAATCGGATAGTCTACACAACAACAATTCTGAAAAAGACAAAATAGATACTATTGTATCAAAATATGATTTGTTAGCTGTTGGTGGTAATGCTACATGTTTCAACCATTTTCTTGGGTCATCTTCAGGTGTACAAGAATACTGGTACTACGTCTTGAATTACGTCATCATTCAATATGGATCCAGATTGTCCTCATAAGAGTTTTTATACTAACAAATACACTTTAATTTAAATGTAGTTCAAATATAGTTTAAAACTTGACATGAAAAGAATAATAGAATTTAATACAGATAATGATGTTTATAATTTATATTACAAGTATTTTTAACACATTGCGGACTGGTTGTTTAAATATTTAAATCACCCTGGGGACCGGGGTTTTTAAGCCTAGCACCCTAACTTGTGCACTGTTCACTTTAAAAATTAATATAAAATCTCCTAATTAATTTTATGAACTAAAATTTTTGGAGAATACTTACCAGAGCTCCTAGAAGTGCTTGTGCGTGTGATTCTCTGGAAACATTCCCCTTTGTGAAGAAGCATCACGCAGAAGTTGCAGATGTACACAGTCCTACTCTTCTTCTTGTGTACTGTGCACACATGGCACTGCCTAGAAGGGTACTTCTTCTTGCAATGTTCACTCTTCACAATTGTCACGAGCGTATGTTTCCGCATATCACCCGAGAGTTGTCCAGGGGGGTCCACATGAGACCTCCGGCGGGTGCGAACAGATGGTAGTGCAGCCGGGGCCATCTGTTCGCACCCGCCGGAGGCCTCATGTGGACCCCCACCGGAACGACTCTCGGGTGATATGCGGAAACATACCCTCGTGAGAATTGTGAAGAGTGAAAACTGCAAGAAGAAGTACACTTCT
>NW_019737437.1:132794-146388 GCF_002891405.2 Cryptotermes secundus
CTGGCTAAGCTAGCAAACATTCCCGAGGTCAACTACGCAGTAGTTATGATGCAACGTGGCCACACGAGATATAGTCGGTTGCAACATAATGCGTCAGAAAAGGGCCAATTGGCCCACCCGGTCCGCAATGCTATAGAAACATAGAGGGCCAATTGGCCCCTCCGGTCCTGAATGTGTTAAAGTCTGCATCCTGTTGCATGTATATAATCAACATATACAAATTACACTGTCAACGCAACAATTGTCTGTTAACATATATAGCACTCCATGTTTCGACCCTAACGGGCCATCCTCTGGTGCTGCAAGTCTCACACACTCAACCACTGAAGTGCAATGCTTGCATTCCCATTTATATACATATGGTTCAAAAAGTTACTTTCTGTACATATTCAATTCATCAACTAGGCTAGACATTGATTCAAACAAGAATCATACATATTAAATGGTAAAAATAACAATTAAGTTAAAATTTGTTTAAAACTAAAACTAAAACTGATTTTTAAAACTCTGTGAGCTGTGATGACATCTGAAACATCTGTTTCCTATCTTTATGTCATGATTTTACCCTGCATTTTGGTGACGAGACAGCAACATATACTTAGTTTTCTCTGTGTTTACTTCTAGACCAACCTCCTTACTTGCGTCAATTAAAGTTTGTTTGTTTTTCTTTATGGTATCTATATTATCACCCAGTAGATTCACATCATTGGCATAGACCAACAGCTGATGTATCCTGTTTAATTTCAGTCCCACCTGGTTTTCCTGGACATTCCTACTGGCATATTCTAAAGCAAAGTTGAAAAGGAGTGGCGATAAAGCATCTTCTTGTTTTAGACCATTCTGGATAGGAAATTTATCAGACAAACGTTTACCTATACAGACTTTACTATATGTTTTGTTTAAACACATTTTAATCAGCCTAACTAGTTTCACGAGGTTCAAAAAACTACTATGTAAAATGTTTTGTTAAAAAAATAATAGAATTTTCAACTGATTAAAATCTTACTGTGAGACCCTGTGATGGTCATATTCCTTCACAGTAGGTTGTCTGTACTGTGTTGTGTGTAATGTATACTCTGAACAGCCTGAGCCAATGACAGCATTACATAATTTTCATTTCATGCATCCTGTTGTGTTACAATATACAACTCTTTTATTGACCGTCACAACACAACAAACAGAAAAAATCAAGCTTAGCGCCCAGCTATGGTTTCGCTACATGTTTCAGCCACTAACGGCCATCATCAGGCAAACACATATTAACAAACGTATACCATTGAACTGCTGTACATTAAATTGGATACAAAGTTATTAATAATTTAAAATACTTTGCGTGAAAATACAATAAGTCAGATTATATAAAAACTAAAAGTAATTGTATAAAACAAGATAAAACTTAATTGATGTTATACAACATTGAATCAGTCGTTGATTATTTACTTTTCATACGTTTCCATGGACCAATTGGAAGTTCGATATTACGAACGAGTCATTTACTTTCCATGCAGTATGGACAATTCTTCGTAAGATGAAGCACCGACTATACAATTAATTAATTTGCAACATCATGGGCCTCCTATACAGTTTTATATAAAAGTAATATCGAACTTCCAATTGGTCCATGGAAACGTATGAAAAGTAAAAAATCAACAACTGATTTGATGTTGTATAACAACAATTAAGTTTTATCTTGTTTTATACAATAACTTTTAGTTTTTATATAATCTGACTTATTGTATTTTCACGCAAAGTATTTTAAATGATTAATAACTTTGTATCCAATCTAATGTACTGCAGTTCAATGGTATACGTTTTCTAATATGTGTTTGCCTGATGATGGCCGTTAGTGGCTGAAACATGTAGTGAAACCATAGCTGGGTGCTGTCCTTGATTTTTTCTGTTTGCTGTGTTGTGACGGTCAATATAAGAGTTGTACAGCATTACATAAACTATGGATCAACAAATATAAATTTTAGACTCTGAAATAATATATTCCCAAAGTGCAGCCTCATAATTTCATTATTAATATACCTTCAGTTATCACTTGTAAGTAATTTATGCCCAACAGTACTACCATTACGTATTAACTTTGTAATGGCAGGAAGCTACAGAGTGCTAAAGAAAAGAAAACACAACACACGTGAACAAAGGTTAGTGGTAAAATGTTTTAAAGTTTGAATAGATGGGTATAATAATTTTAAAATAGCCTTTAAGTATTTTATTAACAATTTCTACACAGTATTTAAAAAAGCTTATATATTCTACACTATCATACATATATATACAATTTATTAATTCATATTTCCAGCCTTCATTACAAAAATGTGAGGTCTAACAAATATAAATTGGCTAATATTCTTGTGCAGCAAATGACAACATGAGTTTGCATGTGATACAGCACATCACATAATTTTGCTTTCTATAAACACTGAGATTCAGTTTGTTGTTACTTTGCCAGAAAATTAGAAAACAAGTCCGTATCTTTTGGAAAATACAGTGGCTGGTGATAAGACTTAAATCTCCAGTACAGACCAGAAACAAAATGCTGAAATCTCCAATAAAAGTCATGCCACAACACACTGAAAAATATGTGAATATTGAAATCAAAGGTTAAAATTATGCTTACCTGCTTTTATACTGAAAGATTTATCTATTATGAATCTGTTCCTCGAAATCAGTGAAACCAATGAAATAAATCTTCCAAGTACTGAAAGGTTTACACAGCATGTTCATCAAACAATATCACATCGCTCATTGAACAAATGAGCAATTTTCTGTTTCATGTTGCCAAAAATGAAAGTCTTCAAGGAGGAGTCTCATTTTTTATCATTTGTGGCTATTCAAAGGAGCATTTCAGCAATATTTCCAGGTATAGCAAAGACATTCAAATTAAAGGCATAGCTTGAAGGTGACCACTCACTAATAGTTACTGAACCCTCTCTGTTTTTAAGCAGAAACAAATTAACTGTTACACCTTTACATATATCTGTCACTGTAATACAAACATGCAACAATGTGCAACAAGCATATATAGCAAAAAATGATGTAAAATTACAGTTTCACTCTTTGGGTGTGAAAGGCACATTCCTGTGATGCTGAAGTTGCCATTCATCATGGCCTTGAGTGTAGCAACTCTTGCAATAAAGATCATTATCACAATCTATGCACCTGATAGTTGCATTTTCATTACAAATGATACACCATGGTATTTCCTCCTGAAAAGTGCAAAGTAATTATTATGGAAGAACTAGAATTACAGCAAAAAAAATAAATGTAACAGACTTTGAGGGAAATAATATACAAAATAAGTGGACATGTCTACCTTGAAAACTGTTTTCAAGCTGAATTTAGTTTTAGGTAGACTTCATGGCTGCATTTACAGATACTGATCACATCTGATACTACAAATTTAAGTCAAAGCTAAAAACATGTCCCTGAACAATATAAATGAAGGCTCCATGGAGCAGTCCCTTTTGGGAAGCTAACAGTTATTCAGTCAAGAAACTGACATAATTTTATAGACCTGAATGTTTATTACTATGGTCACAAGAGCTTGTGCTGATCCCGATTCTGCATCAGACACATCTAATTCACATCTTTCCAGCCTGTTTCTTCGAGATCCATTTTTCCATCTATGCCTAATCTTAAAGCTCTCTTCTCCCTTCATGTTTTCTGAGCAAAACTGTTTGAATCTCTCTTTCATCTCATTCTCCTTGATTTGATCATCCTAATAATATTTAAGGTTGCATTAATTTGACTAAAATTAAATTTTAAAAATACATTAGTATTCACCACAACCTTATGAACTACTTTGGCAGGGAACATCAATTTTATATCAATATATCATTTGGATTATTAATTTAAAAAAAAGTGGTACTGATTTAAAGTGCATAAATTAATCTACAATATCAAAAGCTGTAAATATAATGAATGGATACTGAACTAAATTTTCAAAATGTAACAAAAGACATTAGTATTCACAAAAACCTTATTACTACTTCGGCAGGGAACATCAATTTTATATCAATATATCATTTGGATTACCAATTTTAAAAAATGGTACTGCTTTAAAATTGCATAAATTAATCTACAAGAACAAGAGCTGTGAATATAATGACTGAATATTGAACTAAATTGTCAAAACGAAACACAAGACTGGGGGCATGTAGTAACATAACTGGTGGATGTGCTATGCTACAAGCTGGAAGGTCACTGGATTTTTCAATTGACCTAATCATTCCAGATGCACTATGGCTCTGGGATTGACTCAGCCTCTAACAGAAATGAGTACCAGGAATCTTCCTGGGAGTAAAGGGTGGCTGGTGCGTAAGGCTGACAACCCCACTGCCATCTGTGAGCTGACTGTCTAGAAAATGTGTAGCCTTGATGTCTTACAACCCTATGGGCCTCCATGGCCTGTTACCTAACATAAGACTGACACTACGTATGTATTCTCTTCATGAATCTTGTGACCTTTGGCCTTTCACTCATCCTGTGTCAGATCAATATGTTTCCTTGTTATTTGTATTCTACTATTCTCACCTCCATCTCATTGTCTTCAGAATCCTCCTCTAGTTCCTTCTCTATGGCCACTTCATCAAGAGCCTGTCAAAAAATAATGACATGTTACCTGCATTACACCTTAAGAACACTGCAAAGGATTAGGAAATATAACTAACATTCTCAAATCTCATCAGAACTGTCACAGCATGACAACACTGATGAAGCTGCAAGAAGCAACATGTATCAATCTCCATCCAGTAAGACCTTCCACATGAAGAGTCATGGCTCCTTTTTTTACAAATACTGATCCTGAAGAAGCTAAAGAACACCGCAAGACATTTCAGTATTTTTATGTGGCATCAAGTAAAGGAAAATTAATGCAATGTAATCAAACTTCTTAGTTTATCTTTAATAGGTGATGTGTATTTCTGAAATATGGGTCAACTTTGTTAAATGGCAAAAAGCAATCTGAAGTAGGATAAATTCTTTTGACACAAGATGTCTCTAAACTTACCTTCTGTATTGTTTTCTCTATTTCTTCATCAGAGCTCTCAGCCTCCTCAGTTGGTATCTGAGCTGATAGTTCAATTTTTGTAGCTCTCAAGCTGCAAAGAATTACTTCAAGTTTTCTTAAATGTCGATTTAATATATGATAAAACAAATTAGGAAATGACTGCAAAATACAACAATTCTGGTGTATTCACTCAATATCCAACGTTTCTGATATTGTAAATATCATCTATGACGAGACATCACTACAATTAATCTTATTCTAATTATGCCAACTTCACATTGTGAAAATATGTACTACTATAATATTGTGTGTGGTGTTAACCATTCTCTGCAACATATGCCAAAAACACTAATTTTCTTTTCGAATATAATTCTGCATTCATGAAATTATGGTCTTCTGGCATATGACACCATGTAGCCTGGTAGGGAGATATTAACATTTCAGAAGAATCTTCGCCCTTGATTTTCAGGGCGGAAGCAATTAAGTCTTCTACCCTGAAGATATGATGTGACCCTGTGTTCTCTGGTGGAAGTTCACTAACAATTTGGAAGAATATATTACTGCCTCTATCTTCACGTAAACCACACCTGATTTTTGCTGGTTACTTGCTTGGCTTATTCTTCTACCCTGAAGGTGGGGGCAATACATCCAACCGAAATGCTGGTGAAATTCTACCAGGGTACACAGCATTACATCCCAAAAGACAGTACTGCTCACAGGGACTGCTGTGAGAATCTCAAATCTAACAGAAAATCTAAAAACTGGATTGTAATGGATTGGAAAAACACCTCAAAAATTGGCATTTGAATTATGAATGTCAATGTCCCACTGAGTTTGAAATTGAGTAATGTGTCATTTATAATACTTACTAGTGTTTGGTGTCTTTCTCCAGGTCTTTCATCTGGTGAATATTGTGTCTCATATCCTTTTCTGTTTGAACAATTAAGTCATTCACATCATTTTCTGACATGGAATCGAGACTTCCTTTGGTGTCAACTATAGCACTCTCATTTAGTATCTAGGAAAAGACAAAACTTTGCATTAACAGAAGTCTGACTGGGGCAAGCAGAAGGCTGAATGCTGCATTCATATTCCAATTTAGGTAAGAAAACTAGTGCCATACCTTCTTTTCAACTGTACAGGGTGGACCAGATGAAGTATCTTGACCTCGCAATTTGGCAAGGCGTTGGGCAATTTCATCTACTGCATCTGGTTGTCTCGAATCAAGTTCATGTTCTTGAAAATACTGGTGAAGAAGGTTATCTGCCTTTTCTTGGCTTGTTAATGTATCAGGAGGCACATACTTCTAAAGAATACAGCAAGAAATACTATGAAAGTTATGCCATTCTAACATAACCTTTGCATATTTAAGTCAAGTTTAGTCAACATATAAGGTACCCCTATGAAGAAAATAAAATTAACAAAATATTTATACAAACATAGGTTTGCCTTAGGCTGCGCCACAGCTCAAGCAGTTAGTCGCTGGCTTCCCATCGCGGCAGCCCAGGTTCGATCCCGGGTCTGGTCAAGTGGGATTTGTGGTGGACAAAGTGGCGCTGGGGCAGGTTTTCTCCGTGTACTTCGGTTTCCCTGCCAATCTACATTCCACCAATTGCTCCACAATCACCCTCACCTATCATCTGGGGCTGGTACAATAGGCCAGAAGTGGCCGCAGTACAAGGGACTCAGTCCCACCCCACTAGCAATTAAAAAAAAAGTTTGCCTTATATCAAGTTGGTAAATTTATCCCTATGCTTAAATCTGGGGAAATGCCCTCAGTATCCACCGCAGAGGGGGCTGGGTGGGCCGCAGAGCTCGTACACTATAGTGGCAAAGAAAAAATCTCCATCTCTACTGGGAACTGGGCCCCAATTCCACACTAATTCAGCATGTAGCTATACTAAAAGAAGAAAAGAACGGATTTTTTCCCTTGGAATGGGCCTTTATTTCCCAGTTATTAGCATGGAATAACAAACAAAAAAGAAACTCCGTGACTTTAGTCTGCAAGCGAACTATAGGCTTTTTTTTATGATTAGTATCTATTATGATATATAAAAAATATAATTCATTCATCACATGATGTGACAGTTCATATTGTTCAATTTGGGGAGGGGGGGAGATGAGATTTTGTGAGTACAATATAATAAGACTTAAAAATTTAATTCAAATCTAGTCACCCACTGCAGCAATAACTGCATGCATACAGGGACATTCATGTGGGGAAAAATGCCTACCTGGGAATACTGTTCAGTCTGTTCCAATCCCCATCAGTAATATTTTCTGTGCATTAAATAAAAATGTGTTAAATACAGGCAATTCTCTTTACAAAGGTCCATACATAAAAATTTCATGAGGACTGTTGGATACATCTTTCTGGATCATAATGGAGATGAAATTATTAAAGAATTTCCACAAGTAACACAATTCATACATCAGCACACAAGAAGGCTGTGCAGAATATGACAGGACAACCTCTGGAAATTATTTATGTAGGTAAGTCAATAAGTAAGTTACAAATGGATATAGAACTTAAACAAATAAGAGTACTGATTTGAAAAATGATTTTATTTCTCAACATAATTTCCCTGTACATTTAGGCACTTGTCCCGTTGTTTCACAAGCTCCTGAAAACCAGCAGCATAAAATTCTTTGGGTTGCTGTCGGAACCAGGTGGTGACTTCCCTTTCTACAGCTTCATTGTCGGGAAAATGTTCAGCCGAAAGATGATGTTTAAGAGAGCCGAACAAATGGAAGTCGCTTGGAGTAAGGTTGGGGCTATACGGAGGATGCTCGAGGACTTCCCACTTGAAATTTCAGAGCGTCTCATTTGTCTTGTTGGCAGTATGGGGACGTGCATTGTCATCCAAGAGCAACATGCCTGGTTCCAACAGCAGCCCAAAGAATTTTATGCTTTTGGTTTTCAGGCGCTTGTGAAATGACGGGACAAGTGCCTCAATGTACAGCGAGATTATGTTGAGAAATAAAAGCATTTTTCAAATCAGTACTCTTTATTTGTTAAAGTTCTATATCCATTTGTAACTTACTTACTGACTTACCCTCGTATAATAATTAGGGCTTTGATTTTTATGACCTAAAAACCATAAATATATGCATGCACCTATGACCCAAAATTACGTCAAATATGACCTGTATGCTGTAAAACCAATAAACTCTAAAATTTGCATTTATAAGCACAATAAGAACTATATAGTTTCAATAAGAAAGACTAGAAATGTATACAATTACATTTAAAAATAGTAATAAACCATAGGAGAAAATATGACATGTCATACAAATCCGGGCCCTAATAATAATATCCCCAAAACGAAGAAGGGTATTCAGGAAGACCCATGAAACAATGCAAGGATTCTGTTTTGTAATATTCATAACAGCCTCAATAAGCCAAATACTGTAATTATTATTAATGAAGGGTAGGCACAGAAGATGTACATAAGTGTGCATGAGCTGATGGACCGTTAATTCAATTATGAAATACTTCTAAAATTACTTACCGGTGCTTGTAATTAACATTATTAGCAAATGTGGCATAACCTCCAAATACCAACTCGGGATGGGTGATCAAACAAACATGCATTCTATTAAACTGTATGAAGTAATTATTTTACTTGTTCAGTCCATGTGCAATGTTTGATTGCACATTTTATTAGATGGAACCTAAGTATGGTTATCTGTTGTACACTATATCTCACTACTTTCCCGTCTGCACACGTGACAATAATAAGAGGGAGTGTATACCTATTCAAACTCAAGTAGGAATGTTCAAATGAACACAGGCCAAAAAATCATTCATTTTTCACATATAACTGTGTGAGACATCAACGCTCATAGATGTCGGTGAGGTTGTCAGCCTTATGCGCCTACCGCCCTTTACCTCCAGGAAGATTCATGGTATTCATTTCTGTTAGAGGCTGAGTCAGCCCCAGTAACATAGTGCAGCTGGAAGGATTAGGTCAATTGAAAAAATCCAATGACCTCATCAGGAATTGAACCTGCAACCTTCTGGCTTGCATCATGGTGCCTCAGCCAACTATGCTACACTGTGACCCAGTAACAATAATAATAAAAGTAATGATGATATCATTGTGACAATGAAGTATAAAATTTTCCTGCTTAGCAGTGACAAATGTACAATGATATTTATAATCACAACAAAATTTGTGAAAATTATCATCACTGTCCTCTTTACTTTTGAGATAGGACTTCCTATTTCATGAAACCATATATAAGATTCACATGTAAGCAGCATCTAAATGTTTCTGACAAGGGTGTGCCATAATAAACATGGCATTTGGGCATTTGATGAGAACAGATCCAGTTTCAAAAATTGTTTACAAAAAACTCAATAGACTGGACAGTGTTCCGAATAATGATGGTGTTTACTGACATTCAACTGTGGACTCCATTACCTTGGTATCTGCCACTAATGATACCATCCTAGCTGGGTCTTCTCCTTTGAGTACTGCCAATCTCTTTGCCATCTCTTCTTCTGTAGGCACAGGCTGCTGTTTCCTCTCCTCTCGCAGCTTCTCCAGCCGCTCCACAATCTCACAGTCCACCTCATTTAGACCCACCTTCAACTGCTGCATACGTTGATCTTTTCGATATAAGGTTATGGGTGGTCGTGAAGGATTTTCCAGAGATTCCAGTCTCCTTCAGAAGTAAATGTGATACGCCACAAAATGTAATGAAATATGTATAGGCATATGGATAAAATCTAAAACATTTCAAGTTTTAAGTTCAGTGAAACACTTTCAATATGAAACTTGAGGTTCTTATGGAAGATTACTGTACTGTCTTCAGGGATGCAACAATGTGCAGCTTGGTACATAGGAACCAAAAAGAAGAAAAAAAAACTCTTATTAAAACCAACATAATTATTTCTGGACCACTCTGGCCTATGAGGACTGCCAATTTACTCTTTCTTTAGAGACTGAATAAACAGTATGTTCAGTATGAACTTAGTTTCCTTTAGAAATAAAACCTACTGGCAATGAAAAACAGAAATAAGTAGAAACAAATAAAGTGACAGCTACATAAAATAAAACTGTGTCATAAGTATTAAGAGGATAGCAACTGTCACCATGCACTTTTAAGATCTATATCAGCAACATGGAGCAAGTACACATGTGTGAATAGAACTGAACTCACAAAAACAATGAAATGTATTTTCTCCTAATTAGAAAATAGATGATAATAGTTTAAACTAACCTGAGAAAAGGTTCTGGAGGACAATATTCCTCCTTGGATGGTTTTCCATTTTTATCCCTCTCAGTAAGTGCTGCGTAGCAGGATCTGCACACTTTACATACAGAATTGCCCAACTTGGGAATTGCTGTTTTCAGTTTCAGGCATTTACTGCAAAATGAGAATCCACAATTTGGACAATCATGCTGAAACAAATTACAAAAGAGTAGAATATGCCATGATCCAAAGAAGCATTGTTGAGAATAATTTTAGATGTTTCCCTTATAAGTAATGGTCATGCTTCACAGTATATGTCATTAGATTCAATAAAGATGATTTACTACCCTTATGTACATTTGATACTGAAGCATGGCATTATCTTTTTGGGGTAATGCCCCCCTTAGTATGAGTGTCTTTAAAATTAAAAAAAGAATCATAAGAGTTATGTCTGGTTTGGGCAAATTTGTGTGTATTATTGATTACTGCGTTTTATCCAACGATATAACACATGCAGCCACAAGAGTAGAACACATCATAAGACATAATATACACACAACATTAGAAACATAAGAAGAATGACCCCTATGTGGATGATGAATAATACACATGAATTTAAAAATATGATGTATGAGATAATAGATTTTAACAAGTTTTAAATACATAAACTTTATTATTATATAAGGACATATACAAATTTAATATTATTTGTAAATGGACATATAAAAGCAAGCAGTGAAATGGTTAATGGATCAATACACCTGAAGATGGCAGCATACTGCCAAAATATTAAGTGTAGAAGTGGTAGATGGGATTGTATGCCCTTGAGGACTATTAATATATACACATTATGAATATGAATCAGTGCAACAGGACGCTAAAATACAACACACTAAAAGAAAAATATTCTGTGGTTTTCATTAGTATCTAACAGACTACTACGTGGTATCATAATCCAGTAGACCATAATGTGAATCTCACTACCTTGAACACCTCAAATCTCAAAAGGAATCTTCTCTCTGTCATGATTTGGTCTTCTCAGATACAATCCCATGTTGGGTTTCTTTTGGTATTGAATTGTTGAAAGTGGGGCAATGTATTGTATGATTGATGTGCATGAAATCTGTAGGTAATTAAGTTTCATAGCATTGTTGACTCATGTATGATATTTATGTTATTTTAATACTTCTCCAAATATGGATTCTCAGAATAAATAAATTGATTGATAGTCCTGAGCGGTCTTGGGGGTAGGTACCAATGCTTTGAGGAGCATGGTACTTCAACCTTCTGGTTCTGGATTCATCACAAAACCATCACACTAAGTGCTTCAAAAACTTCATTAATGCTACAGCACGAAGGTAAATAACGGCCTATTTGGGGGTAGATGATGTAAAAACATATTCAGATATAGCAACTATTTCAATTATGATTTACAACACCAAATCAAATCCTAACGTACCAACATGGGAAGCTGGCATTCATATTCATGCAACAGAATTAAGATGTTTGTATAAAAAATGTCCACTTTCTACGATCCCGCAGAATTTCTTTCTCTGATAACTATCGTAAATGGTGTATTACGCAATTTTGTAACTTCTATTCCTAATCAGTTTAGACGAGAATGACAGAGAAGGCCCTAATATGTACTGAAGCCAGAGCTCGCCAGAGCTTTTCTATGCAAGACATGGATTACAGTCGAACACATCAAAATAAAAAAATCACGTAAAAAATAATCTTACTTCCTTATTGAAAAATGAAAATTTGTTGGCACAACCGTGACACGACATCCCAAATCACTGTACAATGAAAGCTATTCACAAACATGTAATTAACGATACTAATGCTAATGATATTTCCTTTATTACACACGTGATAATCCTTTTCGTATCACAGATAAGACCTGACAACACACTTCCCCCTCCAACTTCAAACTTGCTATGAAACGCCAACATTTCATCAACAGATGGCAGTAATAAGATGTAAGAAAATAAGATGTTTATAAGAATGTGCTACAGAGGGCCGGATAGGCATTGCCTAGGCCTTTTTTGTTTTTACCATTATTTTTCACGACAGTAATAATAACTGTCTACTTTGAATCATAAGCGTATTTCTGTCCATGGGTCACCCCCGAACGATTGGTTTGATCCGCAATCCGTGGCATCCGTGGTTTCGACCGTTGCGACCGGTTGCGACCATTGCAGCCACGGACGAGGTGTTTCATAAACTCGAACACGTATATGCATCTCAGAACCATTACCATTTAGAAACATTTCCATTGGGATAACTGTACGAGCCTAGATAGGCAAGGAAGTTTGTTAATGGGCTTTCTATAACTGATTTTATAATATAAAGAAACATTTGATTATTTTAAATGTTAAGCTCCCAGAGCGGGGGCTGCAGAAATAGCTATCTTCAGTGATGAATACAGCATAGCGTGCTAGATTATACCATTTCCGAGGAACCTACTGCCTCTATATCGCTCTATATTGCTCTATATTCAGGGCAGAAAAGTAAAGGTGGAGGCAACATTCCGCGGAAACGGGTTCAATCCACACTTCAGTGAACTGAATGTAGCATAGATAGATAGTAGCATTCCAAAAACTTGGTAGCGCCAATATTTTGAAGTAGTAGTTTGCAAAGATGATGTATACACACTAATAACATTACAAGTAACTCTACACGTATTTCCTAAGAATATGACCTTTTAAAGCATTCGTGTTCTTTTAATCTACACCATACTCTACTGGTTCCTTTGGCATTCCTCCCTATATCTGTAACACTTTTTTTACTCAGAGGCACATTCCTCTGAAATTTTGGTAAAGACTGTAAGACTACATAGCATCATATAACAGATTATGATTATTACAAAAGTTATGGAAGGTAAATTTTTAGTGAAGAAAATGCTCTTTTTCACATATTGGTTATTTGTTCACTAGTTTTATTCCTGATTAGCATATGGAGCCACAGTTTATAATAGTAATGTTTGTTCAACTCGTGAAATTTCATCACATTTAGCAAAGTCAAAGTGAATGAAAGTGATCAGCAAAAATGTTTTGTCTTGCACCTTGCATAGGGGCACGCAGTAGTGTAGTTGGTTGAGGCACTATGCTGCAAGCCAGAAGGTCATTGGATTTTTTTCAATTGATCTAATCCTTCCCCCACCAATGGTATCTCCACCTTATCGTGGTGGTGGGGTCTGAGAGCTATGCCGGTGGTAGCATAGCTACTGGTAGGGCCACCCATGCTGGACAGGTCAAGGGGTAGGAGCCAAAGAGGGAGGGATACCCTGGTCCTCCAGGTTGGGGGTTGGGCATGAGGCTAATGACCTCACACTGTAAAAACTAAATTGTTCAGAAATCCAAGGAAAGAGTAGCC
>NW_019737437.1:148256-149756 GCF_002891405.2 Cryptotermes secundus
AAAGTACTTATAAGATCAGTGCTATCTTATGCCTCTGAGACCTGGCCACTGCCAAGATCGGATGAAACACTGTTAAGTATATTTGAAGGGAGGATCTTGAGATATATCTTTGGACCAGTGGAAGAAAATGGAATATGGAGGAGCTATACAAACTATTTAATGAACCAGACATTATTGGATTTATAAAGGTGAAAAGGCTTGAATGGGCTGGACACATAATACGTGCCAGCGAGAATAGAATGATTAAGAAAATGATTAATACTAAACCAGAAGGAAATAGGAGAGTGGGAAGACCAAGATTAAGATGGGAAGAATGTGTGTGGCAGGACATAAGAATTTTGGGTGTAAAGAACTGGAGGAATGTAGCATCGAATGGAGAAGAATGGCGAGCAATCCTGAGGAAGGCCAGGGCTCACAAACGGCTGTCGTGCCAGTGATGATGATGATGATGATGATGACTAATCCCTCCAGCCACACTATGGCCCTGGGGTTGACTCAGCCTCTAACAGAAATGGGTACCAGGAATTAATTAAATAATTTTCCTGGGGAGTAAAGAGCGGCTGCCGCATAAGGCTGACAACCTTACTGCCATCTTTAGCAGATTGTCTAGATAATGTAGGACCCTCAATGTCTCACAACCCTATGGGTCTTCATGGCCTGTTACAGGGATAGCTTTACTTTTTTTTACTTACTTTACTTGCACCTTGCTTTGTTACAACGAAGTTGAAATATCAGCAACAATTTCTATGTGCTTAATTAACATCAAACCTCTTGTGCTGAAACTTAAATATGTCAGTCCACATATAATCTAACATGTGCATTAAGGTTAACAGTTCCTGACTTACTACCACATACTGTTTCAAATAAATACGTAAATATCAAATATTTGAAGTATAGAAAGTAATGCAGCTGAACAAATTATTCAAATTAAAGTACAATTTAGTCTTGACATATGAAGAATATTCAGGCACTCTGATGGAAAACATGCAGCAATTGTGGAAATAGTTCATGGATGGATTTTCAGGTTCAGGATTACATGAGGAATGTAGCAAGTAAAACTCTTCTGGAACATGAGTTCAATCTCTTGGGATATAACACCATGTAGTCCGTTGAAAGTCAACTGACATTTCATAAGAACACGTCACTTCCATCTTCTGGTTAAAAGAATAAACGACATAAGTAGGCAGAAAGTAAGTTGACTTTCAACAGACTACATGGTGTAATATTCCAGAGATAGAACACTTCATAACCACTACTGCGAGAACCTCAAATTTTACTGGAAAATGTTTTAATTCATAGAATATATACCCACTATATGAAACAATAGTCCATAATAATAACTTACATTAATACCGTATTTACGCATGTATAGGCCGCGTGCGTGTATAGGCCGCAGCACAATTTTCAGACAGAAATTAGAAAAAATAATTTTCTTGGAATATTATTTCAGGAGTAGAAATTATGAATATAATTTTTTTAAAATGAAGTTTGTTTTTGTTT
>NW_019737437.1:150039-153295 GCF_002891405.2 Cryptotermes secundus
GGCTCGATGAAGACTGAAGACTTCTCGTCGAAACTGGGCTTTTATAACCTTGGCCGCTGTTAGGCAACGAACCCTTTGTTATAACCATGGAGACTCCTGTTAGAACTACAATGGAGCAATTGTTGTCTCCTCTGTAACGGTCTATTCCAGCGTTTCCATAGCAGTGACTCTTCTGGATTGCAAACACGTTAATATACAAACAAAGTACTAGTAATTGGAGATAGTCATGTGAAAAAAGTGCAGCTTTGCTTCGCACAAATTTGGATCACTGTTATGATATTACGGGATTTACTAAACCTGGTGCCCAAATGGACGAAATTCTGGAAACTGCAGTAGAAGAAGTTGCTCTATTAAGTATAAACGGCACCCTGGTTTTGTGGGCTAGAGCAAACGATATAAGTAAAAACAACACAGATGAAGCATTAAAGAGCTTAATGAAATTTATGGAAAGGCACAAGTGGTTAACATCATCTTAATACAAGCACAACACAGATATGATCTTATAAATACTTCCTGTGTAAATAAAGAAGTTGTTAAATTTAATAGGTAAGTAAAGAAAGTAATAAAACTATATTATAATGTAAAATTAATGGAAGTCGAGTTACAAAGACACTTTACTAGGCATGGACAGCACTTGAATCTACTGGGCAAAGAGCTAGTTGCATCTGAGCTGGCCAAGAAAATTAAACAGCTATTAACAAAGGTGGAAAATAATCAAATCCCAATGCAAAGGACTGAGGACAACCAGCATCGTGAATACTCATCAGCGCAAAATGGAATCGGAGAAATGATACCGGCAAATAATCATATATTGTCTGAGGAATCAAACAAGAGTCAAGGTGAAAAAACAGGAAAGTATAAAAAATCTTTAGAATTAGAAAGATATCTTTAACAAAGTCAGATGATTTTTTATGGTAAAACATATCAGTAGCTGTAAACCAAAAACCATTAATAAGAATGCTTTTAAAATTTTTCAGCAAAATATAAGAGGTTTGAATAATAAGTATAATGACCACCTCATGTACTCTGTTTTACTGAACATAATCTGGATAGTGATGAAATACCTTATCTTAACTTGGGCAAATATCCTTTGGTGCTTTCTATTGCAGAAGATATTTTAAAATGGGTGGAACTTGTATATATGTACAAAATAACTTATATACTGTCAATATAAATCTTGAACATTTCTGTTATGACAAGGATATTGAAGCTTGTGCTGTCTCTGTTACTATTGCTAGTCACAAAATATGTATTTTAACTATTTATAGATCGCCCTCCAGCAATTATGATATATTTTTGGGTAAATTAGAGTTGATCCTACAAAAACTGTAAAAACAAGGCTAAAGTTTTTGTTTGTGGGGATTTTAATGTCAACTACATGGACAACTGCCATAAAAAAGATAAATTGGATGATATTCTTAGCTCTTTCAACCTAAGAACCATTAT
The DNA here is from genome assembly GCF_002891405.2 of Cryptotermes secundus. NCBI lineage: Eukaryota > Metazoa > Arthropoda > Insecta > Blattodea > Kalotermitidae > Cryptotermes > Cryptotermes secundus. The sequence goes on from NW_019737437.1 coordinate 151,486, forward strand.
AAATTTTCCTACTAGAATTGGACCTAATTTGTTTTCATTTATTGATGATATATTTATTGATGAAAGACAGTTTAGAAGCTATGAGGTTATATCCATATCAGATGGGTTATCTGATCATGAAGCTCAATTATTTATCTCACATCTTCCAGTATTTTGCACTATAAAAAATGAATTACTAGCTAAAAGAAATATATATAATTATAATATTGCAGAGTTTAATATGAAATTAAGTCATGAAAATTGGGAATCAGTTTTTAACAACAGTGACATCAATACCAGTTTTAATCAATTTTTAAATATATTTTTGAGACACTTCTGAGTCATTTCCAAAAACTACAAGACAAAAGTATAAACAGAAATCATGGATATCTACTGGTATTAAAATATCCTATAAAAACAAGAGGGCTTTGTATGATGAAGTAAAAAAATGTAACAACCCAATATTAAATACATATTATAAGAATTACTGTAAAATACTAACTAGAGTGATAAATCAAGCCAAGATGTCATATGAGAAATAAATTAATTACTCTAAGAATAAAATTAGAATGACTTGGAGAATAATAAATAACAAACTGGTAAAGAAAACAAATAGAGAAAATATACATACAATCAATACTGAAGGCAAAATGACTTCTAACATGAACGATATTGCTAATAAATTCAGTAAATATTTTACTGATGTAGCTGATAACATACATAAACATATTAAAGATAATGGTCCAAATGATAAATCCAAACCTATGACCTACATGACATACTTGACTAATGCTTTTAAGAGACCTATCCCGAGCATTAAAATAACTAAAACTATGCGTAGGGAAATTGAAAAGATAATACTGTCCCTCAAATGAAGTCAATCACATGGATATGATGAAATATCGAATAATATACTTAAAATCTGTAAAACTTTTATCAGTGAACATATTAGTTTCTTATGTAACAAGGCTTTGTTCGAGGGTATTTTCCCTGATAGATTAAAATATGCCATTTTTTTTCCTATTTATAAAAAAGGTGATGAAAACTTTGTATCTAATTATAGACCCATTTCCATATTAACATCCATTAATAAAATTTTTGAGAAGGTGTGTATAGTAGACTGCTAAAACACTTGAAGGAAAATAATATACTAAGTAAATATCAGTTTGAATTTAGAGAAAATCAAGAGACTGATAATGCAATCTATTATGCAAGGGATATATGAGATTTCACAATGTTCCAAATGTATTGAAAAGGAAGTAAATCTACAGGAAGCTCTTTTAGAGATAAGTTCATTACAATTAATAAACAAACTTTTATGTAAAGAACTGGGAATTAACGATACAAGATTTGAGGTTATGTCTGATAAAACAGCTGTTACAGCCCAGGGAAAAGAAGCTTCAAGTAGCTGGCAGCCGACCGAATGTATAAGAGGGAGAAACCTAATGAGAAAAAATAAACTGGAGGATACATATGTGTCACAATTTTCTATAGCCACGAAAAACAGGTATGATGCGCTTGCAAATTTGGCTGATTACTCATTAACTAGTGAAGACTTTGTACGTGAGACTGAAGAAGCTAGATCGAGGAAGAAAGTGAAGTGTCATTATTATACTGAAATGTCTCAAGTCAAACACAATACAAAGCAACGTGACTCTAGATTACCTAGGAAAGTGAATAATCAATATGTAAATGATCTTATGAATATTCAGGATGATAGCATAGAACCTAAAAAAATTCCAGTTATTGTTAACAGTCGTACTTCAGAAACTAGGGACATCAGTGATGTTTCTAAGAATGAGGAAGTGTACTCTACACAAAACACTTTTAG
>NW_019737438.1:0-15296 GCF_002891405.2 Cryptotermes secundus
TTCATAGTCACCGCCGTGAAAGCCTCAAATCTTACAAAATAATACCTGCTCAGAATACAACTCACAGAGTGTAATGTGATGCAAAGCTGATCATTCTCGTTGTCAGGCTTCATGTCGTAGTAACATGCATAATTGATGCAGCATTGTTAAATATCATACTAATATTCATAAACGAAATCGAAATTTTTACTTGTATATGTTTTAAGTCAATGCATGAGACAAATAGTTTTAAGAGCTTTGAAGGAGAAATATACAGCATTCTAACTGTTATTATTATTATTAGTATTATCTATATAACTACTAGTAGCAACAGTAGTGTTAGTAGTAGAACTTCACTTGGAAACGTAGAGACCCTAAAACACACCACCATTGTCAGTTAGGGGAAATTACAACTCAAATCTCTTGGATATACAAGTAATGCAAACCAAAGTTCTGAAATAAAGACAAAAGGCTTAGAAGGACACACAGATAAGTTGCAATTTAAGTAGCTATAGTTAAATCCTGGCCAGTGACAGAGGTCGAATCGTGAACATAATACCAACCACAAGTTCAGAACACATATAACAAGGTAATATACTAATATACCCTATAATCATAACGATTTTGAGAATTATTTTAAGGCGTTTTCAGCATCTCATGTTGTAGAGCATTGAACGGTCGAATAATTGATGAACAAGGAATTGGAAAGGATGCGGAAGAAAAAGTTCGTAGCATAATTAAAAATAGTGTGCTGAAGGGATTGGGGAAAATCATGAAACGAGCAAATGCCTAACAGAAGTCTAGAGCGTTACTGTTTCATCAGCCTCCTCTGAGGAAATAATTCATTTGTATTTATTTCTATTTGTTTGTGTACGAGTATTAACCTGCTTTTCAAAAGCCCAAATATCAAATATAAAGTAAGTTCAAGTAAAAGAATGCAACAAAATACATAAGCAAATAAACAAAGACGAAACGAGGCATCTTGTGTAAATTAGTCACTAATAAAAGTTCAATAAATACTCGCACATTCAAGCCAACCATTGTTCCGTGAGAAGAGATATATATATGTTATCACATGTTAGAATGACTATAGATGGGTTTTGGACTGGAAATTGGATTTATTGAATCGAATTGAATTATTAAAAGCAAGCTTGGTTTTATTCCTATCACTAACCTAACAACTACGTGTTTCCTCCTCCCGCAGTCCTAAATCTGTCACCCCGTGTCCTGGGAATCCTTGCAATCACGCTTTAACTTTCTGTGGTTTTGGTCCTAAAGTTATCGGTCGCGGTCATCACCTATGTCCTTTGTAGTCATCGAGAAAATTTGACTCTCCGCACAACCTGGGATATCTCTAACGAATTTTCTAAAAGAGACCTGGAAGTTCTTTGTTATATATTGCCACGAGTTTGAAGCTCCGTGACCAATAATAACTTTTTCTTAATTGGATGATTGAATTTATTGGCACTTCTATTACGACCACTCTTAATTACAATCAATTATAACAGATCACAATCGATAACTGTCTCAGACTCGCTCCATTCGTTACTGGACTACGAGTGTCCTCTCTTCCGCTGTGACTGACTTGGTTCAGATTTACGAATCGGTCACTTCTTGAGCTTCCGTTGTCCGCTGGTTAGCATTCCACAGCTGAACATAAACTGACTATTGAACTCCTCAATTTTCTTATGACTGCATAATTGCACTCTCTGACGAATGAACTCTAGAATTAATTACGTGCCCCACTTTTACACTTTTGAGGCGAACCGAATATAGGTCACCATCTCAAACAGTTCCTCTGTTATTCTCTATTTATCCGTTGCTACGAAACGTGTTTCAATTTCACGGCAAGGCTCTGACTGCTACAAGCATATTACTTTCCGCGGATACGCGCGTTATCGAGCCGTTGTCTAGCAATTGACTATTCCGGCTTACAGGCGTCATGTCATAATATTATTTGTAGGAATTATGTCAACCGTTAACACAAAAAATATACTTAGTTTAATTTTTGCTGTGTACTTCATGGCAAATAAAACTAAGATATATTGAATTAATCTCAGTGAATGCAAGAACAATTGTAACGGATATATCTAACTCGCACACATGTAATTTAGATAGTAAAAATAGGAAAACTGTATTGGAAACAAAACACAATACTGGACAACTTATACACATTTTTATTTATTATTTGTAATCTTCTTCCGCCTTGTTGTACTTCGGGTTATTATTGACACAAATTAACACCATATTCGACGATATTACTAGAAAATTTATATTTATTCCGGTGGTCACAACACTCTCTCCCTTTTTGAAAAACCCAAGGAGCCACATCCTTATTCAGAAAAGGTCGCCACTAGACTCTGTCATTTGAATCTAGTCCATATCCTCAGACAATATTCTCAGACGTGAGTATGCTGAGGAATCGGTTGGATTACAGCAGGTAAAAAGAAGGTGGACACTAAGAACCATGGGAGGGGGAGCTGAGACAGAGGCCGGTCCGGAACAACGCGAACTGCAAACAAAACGCTGACCCTTACTAGAAAAACAATGCTGAACAGAATCTTGCATTTAAATATCGATGTCCAGTTTCAAAATTGTTATAATTATTTACTTTATAAAGTAAGAATTTGTTTGGGAAACATTTTTTTTAAATTAAGGGTCTTGCTAGAGCTTCATAATTAGACACTGAATGGAAGTGTGCGTCATTCAATTCGATTACATTAAACAAGCTGAAAGGAACTGAAGAAAAAACTGTGGTTTATTTCTGACGTCAGCTATATAGATTTCAGGCTGAAAGCCTTCTAGAAGCAATTTTTCGAGCGGGATTGAAAAGTGGGTTGCTTTGGTTTCGTCGAGCTTGATGGCAGAAAAGAGAAGGATGTATACGGATAGACGGGAGTAAATGTAGGACGGAGAAAGAGAAGCACACAGAACTTGTTGGAAAATGTTTGTGTGCAACTGAAGGAAAGTTGAAGTCTAATTTCTTGGGTGGCACAATACCATACGGCAAAGAAGGAGGAAGAAAATGACATATGTCAAAGTTGTGTGATGCCATGACGGGAGAATGTTAAAGTCAAAGTGAAATTTTGGCAAATCTCAAAAGACTTCTCAGCACGTGCACAAGACTTTCATATACAAACATGCAAAGTAAAAGGAATCACTTGGTCCTGAAAACTGCCTTATTTTGTCCTACCGATTTTCCATTTGTGTGTTTTCCTGTTTTGAGTGTGAATTGAACCAATCAACACAGCTTCCCTTGTATGTCTAACTACTTTATAGAACGGAGGTCTGTGGGGGGTACAAAAACTTTTGATGTGTTATTTTATTCAGCTCAGCTTGAATCTGATAGAACGCACGCACCGTGACGTCATCTGTGACAGTATCCAATAAGAAAATGAACTTTTTGATACATTTCACAACGGCGACTAGGCTTATGTGCTTCAATAATTGACTATGCACAAATACTCTTATTAAAGAAATGTAGGGCTTATATTTGGCAAAATCATGTTGAAAAATATCTAACATGATACATGAAGCGCATGTATAACTTCATGTGGGTTTCAAGTATTTTTGTAAGACGATATAAACTTCTTAATTAGATTCTACACAATGTGATGCTCACTTTTTGCGGCATAATGCATATAATACTATTTTCCGACATCAAATCGTTTACATTATTATCGAGGCCTGATCTCTAAAGCCCCGTCAAAGGAGTCCTATCAACTATGTAAAAAGATCAAGAAACTGAGAAAGCGGCCAAGGCCCAACAAAGGCTATAGATTGATTGATAGATAGATACATAAATAGATAAATAGATAGATAGATAGATAGATAGCGGCCTCCGTAGTCTAGAGTTAACTTTCCCACCTCATGACTCGTGGTACGCGGGTTCAAACCCGGCGGAGGTCGTGGAATTATTAAGGGCGGAAAAATTCAGGGAACAGGTCCTCCGGGAGGAACTTTAAGCCGTGGGTCCCGTGTCGTAGCTTTACGGCACGTAAAAGAACCTCATATCTACAAAGGAGGTCACTGAGCCAAATCCAAGGTCATTTCCCACCTAACAGTAGTCTCTAACGTTTCTGATAGATGGGGGAAGCATTATAGATACCGCCAAGCCAGTAGAGGCCGAACTCGCTGGCTCGGTCGGGACTGATGGTACGCACCAATATATCGGTAGGATATAGAGACTGGTAGAATATCATAGAGGGAAGCACAATGGACCAATACAGGTCTAAGTGCATGGGGAAACCCACCCTCTCCAATAAATAACTTAGTTAACTAACGGGTGGAAGATTTGTATTGTTTCTTCAGTACCTTGAGTTCTGCCTCTTTATATAATTACGTTCTCACTTATCACTAATATTTCACGAAGCCAGGCAATACAATTTTTTTCATATTAAGCGATAGAAAAATATTCTTTATTGACTTGATAGTTTACTTGTTTCTAGGATGAAATGGATGTCAGCGAAATTAAAGAAACATCTTTGCAAAACTGAAGAGATACAAACATAAATACAGATTTTTAAGTAAATATTTTCTACATTTCCTATAAAATATCGAAATGCTGTCATATATCTTAAACAAAAATAACATTTATAAAATACAAGACATATATAGCGGTTCCTCCTAGCATTTGCTCGTTTGCCTGATTGACTGTGTAACAGCGTCGCCATGTTGGAGGGGAGTGGGGGAAGCTGTATTGCCCTCAGGCTAAGCGCATGGTGCGGCCACATTGGTCATCAGTCATCGCACTGTGATACAGTAACCTCCGACCTGTCACATGCCACAAAGAAACGGTGTACAGTGCACAAAGCACTAGTTAGCGGGCGTGAATCTGCAAACAATACAGTCCACAATAATCGCATCTCCCATCCCTCCGGCAGTTTGCTCATACACCTATACACATACTGTGTTTCGCATTGCTTTGTTTCCGAAACATTATAGACGTTTCATATAATGAACCAATCATGTTTCGCATACATAAAGTAGCCATTGATTGTCTTTTCATAGGAAATTCAACTTTTGATGTCCAAAATTTACCTTTTTTTGTTTAAAAAAGTTATTTGTTGTCATCTGTTATGTATTATTTTGAAATTAATATCTCCTGACATTTTAATTTAGTGAGGGTACACGTCAGAGGAAGATCGAGTGTAAGTAGAATATTTACAGTGGAACATATACAGTGCTCTGAGCTGTTTGGATGGTAGATCGCTTATTGATTTTCCTAAGCAAGTGTTGATAATTTCGTGATATTTTCTTAACAGATAAATCCAGTGTACAGTTTTTCTCAGTTCTTAAAAATCGCAAGAATAATCATTTGTGCATAATAAGAGTGCTTTATTTTCTTTCATTTCTGTAATATTAACCAATTGAGGAGTTTTCAGAACCAGAATTTAGTATGAAGAACGCCGCCCTTTACCCCAGGAATATTCCTGATACTCATTTCTGTTAGAGGCTGAGACACGACAGGGCCATAGTGCAGCTGGAAGGATTAGGTCAATTGAAAAAATTCACTTCATCTGGATTCGATCCTGAGACCTTCTGGATTGCAGTATAGTGTCTCAACCAACTGTGCTACCGCGTACCCCGATATTAACTAATAAATTTTAATAAACAGAAGTTATGTTCACTGCATTAACATTTTAGTACTGATTTCTAATCCTTTTATGACAAATTACGTCCAAATACATAAGTAAAGTATATCTTGACAGTGATGGCTGTGCCTTCTGATAATGGCCGGTAGTGCCCGAAACATGTAGAGGCGAACTTCTCTATTCTTCTATTTAACTCGTTACATCTGAAGAACCCTACGGCTCTTCTGTGTAATGGTTTCCGTGATTTCGTGTTATGAATAGGTCATAGTGTACTCCACACGACTTCACATGTCCATCCATCCGTCCGTCCGTCCGTCCGTCCGTCCATCCATCCATCCGTCCATTCGTCCAACCATCTATCTATCTATCTGTCTATCTATCTATCTATCTATCTACCTATCTATCTAGTTAGTTAGTTATTTGAGAGGGTGGGTTTCCCCATGCACTTAGACCTGTATTGGTCCATTGTGCTTCCCTCTATGATATTCTACCAGTCTCTATATCCTACCGATAAATTTGTGCGTACCATCAGTCCCGACAGAGCCAGCGAGTTCGGCCTCTACTGGCTTGGCGGTATCTATAATGCTTCCCCCATCTATCAGAAGCGTTATAGGCTACTGTTGGGTGGGAAATGACCTTGAATTTGGCTCAGTGACCTCCTTAGGAGATATGAGGTTCTTTTACGTGACGTAAAGCTACGACACGGGACCCATGGCTTAAAGTCCCTCCCGGAGGACTTGTTCTCTGAATTTTTCCGCCCTTAAAAATTCGACGACCTCCGCCGGGTATTTGAACCCGCGTACTACGAGTCATGAGGTGGGAACGGTTAGTTAACTTAGTAAGGGCGCGAAGATTCTGACGTATGTCATGTGGCTAATCGTGTTCCGAAACGGAATGAAATGCCATTGTCTGAATAAACTGTGAGCTGAACTGGTATAAGTAAGAAGTCAACTTTAGTGAAGAGTGTCAGAATTGAGAAACAAAATACTGAGAGGCCCTCCAAATGCTCAGGCTCAAACCCCCAAATAAATATATAAATAAGGTGGTATTGAGTGTATATGAGAAGCCTGTGTTTTGTATTTTGTATTATCTATGTCATATTCAAAACCATAAAGAGTTAATTGTAACCCTGACTTAAATTTTTCAATTTAAATTTTGTAAGATTTGAGGTTTTTCACGGCGGTGACTACGAAGAAGGCCGTCTTCTGGGATGTGGTTATAGATCTTTTGTGAAACGACGTTCCTCCGAAACGTCAGTTCACACAAGATCTACAAAGCACCACATCACAGAAGACTGTTTTCTTCAATTGTAATTTTGATTAACCGAAAATGAAGTTGTCTGAATATAAATTTCAATAAACATAAATTAATTTATGTAACATATTTGGGGGCCTATGAAGGCTATCATATAGGTCTGCATATTTGAGGTAAAGTAGTTATTTTGACCGAGATCATGGTAAAGCTGAAAATCAACTGAATATTCGTATAAATAGGAAATGGCTTCATCACAACATAGAACACTCCTCCTGCCAAAGTTTTGTATTGTCTTCGCCTTGTGATTGACTCCTCTACAGAATTACATTATTTTTAATAAATGTTTTTCAGCATGTCTACATAAAGGTCTCCATTTTATAAAGTCCGAAACATTGACAGGACCGTTACATATATCTTATGTATATAAATTCTAATTTCACGATTTTGAATATGAAGATGCTGAAATTCAATGATGAAATCACGTCCGTTAATCAGACTCTGCGAAGGAAATTAGGAGTTGTCCCATATTAACCTTTAACAATATATATCGGACACAGTAGCATATAAATCATTGATTCTGTAAAGGTTTATGGTAATAGATGGTTCATGATTTCAATATGATTTTGACCAATGTTAATTTCTTCTCCATGTCGTCTAGACCGGTTCTGAGGTCCGTCCAGCCTCCTATCCAATGGGGACCGGAGACTCTTTCTCCAGGAAAATAGCGGCCTGGGTGTGAAACCGACCACTTACCTCCAACTAGTTCCGAAATCAAGAATAGGTAGATCTATACATCCTCTCCCACAAGTCTTCATGGCGTAATGCGTAATTACTTAAGCACAGGGACAACTTTACCTTACCTTAGCAATATTAATTGTCTGAGGTGTGTTTGACATACACGACTTTTCTGGAGGTGGCTCTAATCTTGTCATCATGTGATTAGTAATCATTATACTGTCACATATTTTCATTTATTCATCAACGGCTCTACAGCCCTTTGTTGACCCTGGCCTCTTCTTCAATTCCGAAATCTCTTTTACACAGTCAGTAAGACTCCTTGGACGGGGGATCAGCCCATCGCAAAGCCGCTACCTGCACACAGGACAACACGAACACAGAATAAACGCATACAGACATTCATGGCTCAAGTGGGATTCGAATCCGGGATCCCAGCGATCGAGTGAGAAGACAATTCATGCCTTAGACCGTGTGGCCACTGTAATCGGCGTCATATACTTCAATACTCTTATTTTAATAATTAAGGCTAGTCTAGTGGTTGAAGTACAAGCCTGATATTCAAATGGTCCAGACTTGAGTCCAATTTATTTCAAAACAAAGTCGTCTGTATAAAGACAATAAATAACGTGAGTACTAAAGCTGGCCACAGAAACGTGGTGTGTGCCAGATTTTCTTCAGACAATAGACAATGTCTGACACAATAAACAAACAACGACTTTTCGAGTACGAAGGTTATGCAGCAACTATTAAGAACTTGTCATTTTATCTTATATATTCAAACCTTTATAAAGGTATCACCCAATTTTCTTTCATGTCAAAATAGATAAATGCATTTACATTTTAATAAATGATATAAAATAAAGATGAATCTCCATCAAATGTCATAAAGTGAATGGATATTTAGCCATCAATATTTAAATTACCCATCAAAAATTAAAACCCTGTCAAACTTTATTTTTTCTGAAACACTTCAAAACGCAATCTGTATTTTATTATTCTCCGTGAGCTGCAGCTCATCACGAAGCAGTCGCTGTCAGTAATATCCAGAGTGTGGCTATCGGCTCTGCTTTGCAACTTGTCACTTCTGTTTCGGAGAAGAGTGAGCTTGAATGAACACATCTCATATGTGAATCCAAGTTTCAATAAGCAGTATCCCGGAACTGAATCGGCCAAAGCGTTCCTCTTTTGTCTTAAATCGACAGAGTGCGCAGCTAGGCTTCCACATAAGCACATTCGTTAAATTCATTGTCTAGTGTAAAATTGTCAAGCTTCATGACATATTTCGTTTCGTGATACTACAATAAATTTATTAAAAAATATAGATAAATTCCGTGGTCTGTAGTCCGCAAGAGAACTATACCGACCGAGCGACCGCCGCATGTAGGCGAAGTTAGTGCCAACGTGTCACGTGGTTAGCGCAACGAAACCCCACGGCCGTTAATTTCGGTTTTCTAGACCGGAGCCGCTATTTCCTTGAAATAGCTCCTCAATTATCGTCACGAGGCTGAGTGGACACCGTTTCAGACACACTACTTCTCAGAAAAAAAATCTGGTAGCGCCGGGAATCGAACCCGGACCTTTGGATCTGTAGCCAGGAACTCTGACCACTATAAATAAATTAAATATATAAGTTCTACAGCTAGGCTCCATTATGGAACGTCTGTGTAAGACTGTTAAAAGTAGTTCCATAAAAGACAAAAGTAAAGCTATCCCTCTAACAGGACATGGAGGCCCATAGGGTTGTGAAACGTCGAGGTTCCCACATTTTATTCAGACAATCGGCTCACAGATGGCGGTAAGGTTGGCAGCCTTAGGCACCGGCCTCCCTTTACCCCCAGGAATATTCCTGGTACTTATTTCTGTTAGAGATTGAGTCGATCCCAGGGCCATAGTGCGACTGTAAGGATTATGTCAATTGAAAAAATCCACCTCATCGGGACTCGAATCCGCGATCTTCTGGCTTGTAGTAGAGTGCTTCAACCAACTGCGTTACTGATAGGCCGCGCCATACTCAAGCGGTTAGTCTCTGGTTTCCCACCGCGGCGGCCCGGGTTCGAGCCCGGGTCTGGTCAAGTGGGATTTGTGGTGGACAAAGTGGCACTGGGGCAGGTTTCCTCCGAGTACATCGGTTTCCCCTGCCAATCTTCATTCCACCAAATTCGCCATCATAATAATCACCAAGGGGCAGGTACAATAGGCCAATCAGTGGCCGATACGCCGAGTGAACCCAGCTGGACTCCACCCTCCACTATGTGAATTAAAAAAAAAAATAATAAAAATACGCTACCGCGTGTCCGGACCTAGTTCCATAGTAAATTTAAAGTAACGTTAACACGAATGTGAACAGTTTTATCTTATATGATATTATTTCAGTGTAGACCTAAATTTCTGTTGTTCAGCAAGTACGAGAGAGAATATTTGGAGACNACCGCCGTGAAAGCCTCAAATCTTACTATATAACTTTATTTTTCCGTCACAACACAACAACTAAGTAGTATCAAGGTCAATACCCAGCTATGCCTCACTAGTGACGGAAAAATAAATTTATATATTGTAACACAACAGGATGCATGAAATGAAAAAACTTGTTAACCTGTAATACTGTAACACAAAACCTGCGGGTTCCGTAGGAGGCTGACAGTTACTTGACGAGATGAACAAGGACTAAGTCTGACGAAGGACTCTGTTCCATTTACTTAGTGTGAATTTCATCTACATAGACTAAGGCCCAACTTTCACGAAAGTACGTGTCTGTTTTGTTGCAGCCCATAATTCTTTTTCTCTCCAGTTCTGGGTTCAGTGTGATTGAATGGCTATATTCTTTATGAAGTCTGGATATGTATAGTTTAAGTACATGTTTGTCGGTTCCAAATAAAGAAGCGCTCAATATCAGAGATATGCGAATTTGTCTCCTAACATATTACCACTCCCTGTTGCCCATTATGATTACCTGATGTTTAGCAGGGCTGGGGGGTGGGAGTTCAAACCACGGAAGGCTGCACATGTCAGACCCCACACATGTAGAAACAATAGTTCTTTGTGAGACATAAACAAAACACTTTCAACTGAGAACAATGCTTCGCATTTACTTTGATCAGCACATGTCACTGGATGATATTCGCGTTTGTTAGAGACAATTGCCAATACTTAAATAAAACCCCCCTCAACTCTTTTGTATTTGTTTATAACAGAACACATTGCACTAGCAACTTTACTTTGAAGGAAGTTTAAATTACGAGATGTTAAAATGTCTAATTATATCACTCATGGCATTGATGTAAGCTTTCAGTAAAACGAGGCAAGTATAAATAAATTAAACATCAGTAGGCATTGACAGAATAGTGCGTTTTATATTTTCCATAAATTATTGTGTTACAGAACGTTCTTGGTGATGTGTAGTCCTTTTATAGAGACACGACTATAAACACAAGTGACGCACAGTAAACAGAGACATATGTACCAAGTAGCAAGGCACATGCCCATCTTCCTCCGTTCCCTCCACCCATTCTTCTCCATTGGTCTCCTGAATACAACTGAACGTTACAGGAAATTAAAGTTATCGAAATTTTTAAATGCTTGTAGTGTCGAATCAACAAGATACTGCGTGACATCAGGAATCCCCTCTATATATGTATTTGGCATGTGCGTGGTTCGAATCTCGCCAGTGTTACTTCATATTCTTGCTGACATTTCTCGTAGTATTTCATAGTCGAAGTAAAATATCTGGCTTTTTCTCACAGTTTTTTTTTTCAATTCTAAAATGTTTTGTATTTCTATTGTTGCAGCACTTTCGCTGAGTAAAGTTTTAAAACATTTCCCATCAGCTTATGCCAATTACATACATACAATTTAAACGTTTTAGTAAGTAAACTATACAGATTCAGTCATTCTTAGTAACTCAGTAAATCAATGGCTACCGTGTAGCACACTTTAGAATTATAAATTTAGAATTGCCCATTTATGATCAGGAACTTTATCAATTATTTAACTTAAAAATGTTTATGAAAGTTCTGTAAAAAGTAATGTGATTGATGTATAAAATACGAAATTTTATTCATAATTTCTCGATTCTTTGTTCAAAGATTTTAGCGTTAATGTTGATCCATAAGAAAGAAACATCTCTGGCGAAGTGAACATGCCAGAACGTGGGCGCTTATTGTATTCGCACTTGCAGACTGACACAATGGATCCACAGACACAACGCTGAAGTGTTTATTCTGGCCGAGAACCAGGTCCTTAGTGTAGGAAGAGAAATCTGTCAAGAGTTCTGAGGACAGTGAAGTGTTTGTTTCAGACTTCATCGCCACAAACATCCGCTATGCCATCGGGACTCGAATTACCTGCCACAGTCCCATGCCAAAACAATATAGCTACTGTACTCTCCCATGACAAGCCGGGAGTAAGAAATCCGTATATTTTGGTCCCTTATTAACTCACTATATCTTCGTTATTGCTCTCAAATTTAATGTTAACTGAAGGATAAGTGCACTAAACCGTGGGTTTCAACTTTCAGTGCTGTTTGATCTAAAAGTTCGTGATGATGAGATATTAACACAATGACTTTCTTGGTATTATCCATCGTCCAATTTTTGTCTCCGCACAAGTGAAGGGCCTAATCAGTTGACTCTAATCGACAGACCTAGTTCCTATCTCCGACGTGTCCAAATACTATATATTAAGAACAAATTTTAGTATAGTAGTCATTGCAAAAGCATATCATCAGCTTATAACTATGCTGATATTCAACAAACAACACATTGGTAACATCCATGCAAATTTGATTTGTAGGAGAAAATTAAATTTGCTTTTCTAAACAAGTGGTTTATCAGTTACTCAGTTGTTTGATTTGCTCTATTCTTGTCTATGAAGTTCATTCAAGGCGTTCATTCCAATATATCGGAATCGCTTTAATGGGCGAATTATAATCACTGCAAGGGTTACATGGCCGCTGTATATGTATAATTGATTACTTACCAATGAATGTTATACAAAGTACAAAACTTACGAGAGCCCCCCCTTCTGGGTTGAATAAAATGACGTAGAGTGCATCTCACTCTGTTGTGACCAACACTCGTAGTATAGTTTAACTGTAATGCTGACATTGTATTAACAATTAATAACTAATAGCCAGTAAGTTCATTCCTCACTTCGACCCCAGGCGTCACATTCTCACCTCGCTTATCCAGTCTCTTAGAACTAGCCACTTAAATTGAAATTTATGTGGATAATAATCACCCATCTGTTGGAGGTAGAAAGAGTAACAGAATATTATAATTAATCTAAAGTTGAGTTCTAACGTTACAAACTGGTTCTCAAGTGTTTGCAATTCTGGGTTTTGGAACGTGCAGTAATTATATTCTCGTGAAGACCAGTAGCAACATGATCAGACGAGACCAGAGAAGGACCGTGAAAAGAGTCGAGTCTCACGACTCAGTCACAGTCGTGAGGCAGAAAAATAATGTCAAGGCTTCCAACGGGGCCTGAAACCAAGAATAGCTGTGCTGGCGAAGACCAACAGGAAAATAATGCTCTGTTCAGGACAGCCGTCGGTAGTCAGCAGTCAGTCGCCAACCAGTGAGGGCAGCGACCGCTGAGCACGGAGGCAGAACAAAGGATCCCGATCGTAAGAAGCCGCTAGCAAGCAACAAGTACGCGAAGGAATAGGTGAGTGAAAAGACTTGGAGTGTGCTGGAATTATTTTAGAGTGTGCAATACAGTGAAAGTGTTAAAAATATTTGCAGTTACGAGTGATAGACATTTCGTAAGTTCAATAATCAATTCAAACCCTGTGTCTAGTCACTAACATGTGGCTCCCTCTCTCCCCCCCTCCCTATGTATATATGCAATATAGTCTTCAATGCAGCTTCACAGGTTATTAGTCGAGTCACCACTTAGTCCATAATTTCATGTTAATTCACAATATGCTTTGGCCACACAGGAACATAATCAGATATGATGATTTTCACAAATTGTTATGCTGTGCTGTAATACACACACATACACTATATACATATACATAAACTATATATATATACATATGTTATTTATGTGTATATGTATATAGCGATAAACGAATGAAGCAGGTTGATCAGATAAAAAAGGTAAGCTCATATTATATTTGAATTAAATACCTCATGGAGCGAAGTCCCTCTTCAGAAGCTAAGAGTTACTCAACTGGTGAAGAAATTCCTCGCATTTTATGGTTCATCACCGTAATCACGAAAGCCCGCCACTTCTCTCAAGCCAAAGCCGTGTACATCCAGTACAAATTTGCATGACCTATTTTTAAAACAATTGAAATTCCGAAATGAAATTAATCCAGTTCTCAAATTACTCGATCAGTTAATCAGCCCTTCAGCCAGACAACTTTTCCATTACCTCGCTCAGTCTAGCCAGTCAGCAACATTCAGTCTGAATAAAATATCCATCCACAGTGACATGGGAGTAGGACAGAATTAATAACTCTAAATGTCAGTCCAGTATAAAATTTCACCGATTAAAATAATCCGACAACAGCGTACATATATTATGATTAGCTGTCAATTTTCAAAAAGCTTTGAAATCATAATTTTCTCTGCTCACCTGCACAAAATATGTTTCGCTACTAAAATATTCTACAAAAAGGGAAAAATCAATTTACGTTTTTGTTGCTTATTAGCCTACAGCTATTACAATCAATGTTGTTTAATTAAAATTCATCAAGAGAGCCGCAGGAAAAAGTTTTGATTCAGATACAGTCACTTCAGAACAAAAATATATTTCCGTTATTCAAGGTGCACAAGATCCTTTTGGCAATCATATCTCAGCCAAAATGGGGGTTACTGTGGATAAAAATTTGGACAAATGACAGTGTTATATTATCAGTGGGAAGGGCGTCGTAGGAATCGTTGGGGGTGTCCAAGACACTGTGCTAAATAACTACACTTCTTATTTATTAGGTCTAGTTACTTCAGGCATCGAAAGATTAAAACACGTAGTCTCTTTAGGAATAATGACGATACTCAATATTTAAGTTTAAAAAACTATTCCACTTCTTTTACTCTCAGATCTTGAAATCATTTACTTTATACTGTTGCACGTGTGACTGACTACAGACGGGGTTTGGATATGGTGACTCAGTTTTGACCACATATACTCATCTCGTAACTGCAAATAATTTTAACAACATCACTGGCTTACACATAAAGGTTTCTATGTCTTCAATAGTCGTTTCCTGGTAATATATCCTAACACTGTGTAACCGTTCCACTGCTACGCAACTTAATTTAATGTAATCAACTTTATTAATTTGAAAGCTTAATTGTTCAAATTGAAATGCAGTGAACAAGGGTAGTGAAACATGGTCAACTCTTGTATGTAAGAGAAAGCGATTTCTCAAGCTTACAACAAGAGACAGGAAGACACCCTTCAAAGGTTTATTAGTGGAAAGCTGCGTTAAAGAATAGGGTAAAGAAATCTTTTGTAAATTCAATACTTGGCAGTTTGTACATGCCATAACTTAAAAAGAGTGAAGTTTTTAGGGCCCAAGCGACGCGTAAGCATTTGTCACTTTCTGACAGAAATACGTTGGAGTCAAAAATCCTTAAACGCTTGTAAGCTTTAAGCGGAGTGGAGGAATATCTAATTAAGATACTCCTATTTTTCAAAATTAGCCAATCACTAAAATTTAAGGGGTGACAGGGCAGTGACGCTGGAGAAAGCAGGAATTGAATGTTTGAGGAAGCGTCATGT
>NW_019737438.1:15450-20735 GCF_002891405.2 Cryptotermes secundus
CAACTAGTCAAAAATTCCCCAGCTTCAATAAAACTGGACAGTCAAGTAAACTTTAACTTACAAATTAAAATACTAATGTAAGATTAAACCATGAGGGCTACATCAGGGCACAATTTCCACCGTCCAAATGGCGATTAATTATCAAATGAAGTTAATAAGCGATCTTCGTAAGAGACATTTTGAGCCGTTACACTTCTTAATATAAAAATAAAAAGTCGGAGACCGTGAAACATAGAACGTAACATAGTAATAATAAAAATTGTGCCTTCCACTTTGGGTAGCCAAAACTTTTAATTTCTCATATTAAACTTGATAGACTTATGTTACTTGTTTACAGATGTAGTGAATGATTGTTTTAAGGATCATGAATGAATATCAAAATTAACACGAATAGGAGAGATCCGCCTCTGTGGTCAAGTGGTCAGAGTTCCTGGCTACAGATCCAGAGGTCCGGGTTCGATTCCCGGCGCTACCAGATTTTCTGAGAAGTAGTGGGCCTGGAACGGGATCCACTCAGCCTCGTGAGGATAATTGAGGAGCTCCTTCAAGTAAATAGCGGTTCCGGTCTAGAAAACCGAAATTAACGGTCATGGGGATTCGTTCCGCTAACCACGCGACACTCTCTACCCGCTAAAGTTGGCACTAACTTCGCAGACAGGCGGCAGTCGCTCTGTCGGTATAGTTCGCTTGCAGACTAAAACCACGGAGTTTGTTTGTTTTGTTTTAGGAGATACTTAACCCAGACAAAGACTTAATCTACTACCTGGTATGATGGATCGGTATTGTAGCCCGAAGGTGAGCTTACCCCAGTTTCAAAACCTCCGCTAACAGACGTGTGAGAGTTCTACGTTAAAGACGCCTATATAATGATACGAAACTGATATGAAACAATATTGGAGCAAGGCCTTGAAATCCTGTTAACTCTGATTATATGTATATCAGTTTTCACCAAAAGCGAGAGTACACAGTCAGCTCGTTCTGAATTGAATTTAGGCATTTGGAGGCAGCAGCATTTAGCAGCGGTAGGTTTCAGATCCTGATATAGATCAGAGGAAATGGCCAGTGGCGGCTTCTCTAGCCCGGGGTCACTAATAAAATGCCAATACTCACTCGAGACAAAGGGAACGGATGGGAGGTGACAATGTAATTATTCGCTGATCATACACAGCTGGCTGATCACAACTGTACAGGGATTCCAGCTTTTGCTAGCTTCCCATTGAACTGCTATTGGTTGCAGTAAACATAAAAAATATTACTCTGTAATATATTTATATAAGAGCTAGAAACATAAGAACTCTTACCTAAAACTCTTTATGTACTACGCAACCGTCAACAATACAACAGATTGCTCTTTCCTTCTTTCACTTTCACTTTCGACACAATATGTTTCGACCCTAAGTGGCCATCTTCAGGTGTCTTACTATGCTAAAATTGCTACACTGCACTAATATTATCCATTCATCACGATGCAACTTCACGCTTCATGATTCCAAACGTCATAATCGTACACTGATAAATTGGGTTTTTGGACTTTATCCATCGTCCTGGTTTTTAAGATAACTAATAAAAACACGACGTTTCGGAAACTGGATCTGTTTATGTCCTCAGGTGAGGGACCCAACAGAATAGGTGTTTTCCTTCACCTGAGGACGGAAACAGATCCAGTTTCCGAAACGTCGTGTTTTTATTAGTTATCTTAAAAACCAGGACGATGGATAAATTCTAAAAGCCCAATATATCAGTGTGTTATACATCATCGTCAGAATCCTATAGTAGTCATAATCGTAGACTAACTGGTATTCGCTAAAATACAGATTGCAGACATAACACAACAAGGGGCTTACGGATAGGAAAACAGGCTCCTGCAACAAAACATCTCAAGAAAAAGATACACATCTAAACAAGTGGATGACGCCCCTTGTGAGGTGTAATAAGAATTTTATAAAAATTGTAGGAATGTTAATAGATTTTATTTGATTTAAATTAAGTAAACTAAAGTGTGTGCTGTGTAAGATTTGAGGTTTGAGGTTACAGCGTGTGCTATTTTAGCGCATACCAGTTAGTCTACGATTATGAAGTTTGGAATCATGAAGCGTGAAGTTGCATCATGATGAACTGACATTTGTGCAGTTTAGCAGTTTTAGCATAGTAAGACACTGGAAGATGGCCATTTAGGGCCGAAACATATTGTCTCGAAAGTGAAAATGAAAGAAAAGAGGAGCAATTTTTTGTCTTGTTGACAGACTCTGTAGTACAATAAACAGTTTTAGGTATAGTAATGCAACAGGTTGCATAAATATAGGATAAGATCTTTTCTTCGAATTTTAGCTACAGCATGACCTTGAGCAGCGTGTATTATATCGGCTGTCACGTAATGTGCATACACCCCACACAAATTACATTGAGAAGAACTTGCGTGCAGTCATTACTAAATATGATTAGGGTACTAACAAAATGATCGAATAGGGGATGGGCACCTCACATTCGTTGCTTAGCGACACCGTCAGTGTGAATACATAACGCTGATGGTAAGACTATTAATCAGCAGGAGCAGTTTATGGAATGAAGTATGGTAGAAGAAACTGACATATTCGGAGAAAACTTACCCCAGTGTTACTCTGTTCATCATAATTCCCACATTACCTAACCTGAGATCAAAACCGTGCTGCCGTGGTGGGAAGCCGGAGATTGACAGCCTGAGTTATGGCACGGTCCCATGGGCAGTTCATGTAGCACGAGTGGGAAAGATAAAATATTCATTTAAAATTAGTCGTAATATCTTAAGGGAAGATATTCCTTTTCTAAATATTGTAGAGCACGTTATAAAATATTTCTTTCTGATATAGTTTCAACAATAAACATTCTACATGCTAAGTGCCACATGGTTCTTCATGTTAAATGGTCAGAAGTACATTTTAATTTATTTAATAAATTTAGACCACATTATTTCGTTCAACTTTATATCTAAAGAGTTATGGAATTGGAACATTCATACTCATGGCTGTACTACGGTTTACTAACACCGTGGAGTAGAATTATTCTTGGAAAACTGATAATTACTCAGCTGCTCTAAAATTTGACCCCTTTCATGGAACCATAAATTTCGCTATCATTTTAATAACAGACAGCCTCTGGCCCCTGTTTTCAACCGAATGACTCCTGCCCACATCCTAATATCCTATTTAAGTTCCATTTTAATATTATTGTCCCATCTATGCCTAGGTATCCGAGTGGTGTCTTCCTTTAGCATTATAAACAGAAGTGTATACTAATGTGTTACGCAGCAGTTACAATGTGAAATTGATCGCATCAGAGTGACACGTTTTAACCAAAGCGAGTTAGTGCCAACGCAATGCTGCTCTAACCGGATACACTGCCAGGCTGGTTGCATGATAAATGGGGCAAACATTTTAAAATTTCATATAAATAAGAGCGGAAGGCTTATCGTTACATATACAAATGTGATTGTTATTCCACTCAAAATATGTTTCGGCCCAAATGGGTCATCGTCAGGTTGTTAGTGAGGAATATGTAAATGATGACGGAATTCATATAAAACTGCGTACAATTCTGATGATACAAGTTTGAAAAGTTTGTTAGTTAAATTATGTATACTCCGATTTAATACCATATACTCATTAAGTCGGTGTACATGTGAGCCGATTGTCTAGAGAAAATGTGGGAGCCTCGACGTCCCACAACCCTATGGGCCTCCACGGCCTGTTACAGGGATAGCTTCATATTTATATGTTCACCAGATGCCGTTACCCACCTCAGCAGTAGATCCTACTGGCTAATACACAGGAATATAATATTAGACATGACTTGAAACACAAATGGGAAATTTATGTTAGCTGAAGGCCTGTTTAGAGTAAAGTCTACATTTATTTAATTTGCCCGTAAAGGCTTTTAGCAATTTTTTCACTCATATGTTCGACACGACCCAGAAAGAGCAGCAACAGACCTTCAGCATTACCTCAGAATACTATAAAAGTGGTTCGAGAAGTGGCATATCAGAATAACTGAAAACAAGACTTGCTACATAACTTGCATCCTACGAAAAATGCCGACATCTGACATATACATCAGTGATATCCAAATACGATGCAAAACAGAAATAAAATACCTAGGTATGACTATAGACAGCAAATTAACATGGAAGCAGCATATAGTCAAGAAACGTAAGCAAGTAAACTTAACTATTAAACAGTTGAACTGGCTGATAGGTAAAAAATCAAAGCTAACAGTTGAAAATAAAATTCTGCTCTATAAGACTATAATCATACCTATTTGGACGTACGGCCTGGAATTATGGGGCTGCGCCAGCAAATGCAACACAGCAATAATCGAAAGAAGCCAAACTAAGATCCTACGAATGATAGTCGACGCACCACGGTATGTCTCCAACGCAACTCTCCACTCCGATCTCGGTATATCTCCCGCACAACAACAAAATCCAACAAAAAAGCAACAGACATCACAACAAAATCACATCTCACAAAAACCCATTCCTAAAGACGCTACCGACAAGAGAAGACAACAGATGACTCAAACGAAACTGGCCAATTGACCTGAATTGAATTTCTGAGGATTCGCCGCTGGATGACTCCTCATCAAGTCACCTAAACAGCCATAACATTAGCTTATAGANAAAGTCATCTAAACAGCCATAACATTAGCTTATGTATATTCTGATTGTTGATCAAATAAATAAAAAAAAATAAAAATAATATGTTCGACATCATTGTTTCCTGAACATAAAATTGCTTTAGTGATTTAACGTGTAGAAACAGTTATAGATGCACTTATTGGTGATATTTCCTTAAATAGTGATGCAATGTCCCTAAGTTATTTTGAATACAAACAATGTTATAGCTTAAGTATGCATGAATCACGCCAATCTTTAATGTAACAAATCTCTAACTTTCATTATGTCCTCTAAATTATTCCATTGGAAGTTATAAATTTATTTCTTCTAATAAGGAATCGAGCCGGTCATGGTAGCCGAGCGGGCTAAGGCTTGGAAACCGGGATCGTGGGTTAGAATCCCACTCAGGGCATGGTTGTTATTTTGTGTGTGTACGTTTTTCTGTGTTTATGTACAGGTACAGGCCTTGCGACGCGCTGATCACCCGCCCAAGGAGTCCTACCGAATGTGTAAGATCTAGAAAAACCGAAGTGAACGGAGAAGTTCATGGATATAGGCCTAGGCCCACTG
Organism: Cryptotermes secundus; assembly: GCF_002891405.2. Taxonomy (NCBI): domain Eukaryota; kingdom Metazoa; phylum Arthropoda; class Insecta; order Blattodea; family Kalotermitidae; genus Cryptotermes; species Cryptotermes secundus. Next base: position 20,669 of record NW_019737438.1, read on the forward strand.
GGGCTGTAGAGCCAAGGGGGAAAAAATAAGGAATCGATTTATCTAGAAAGAGGCTATAACAAATGGG